>NC_064816.1:3907430-3934720 GCF_023721935.1 Panthera uncia | reverse complement strand
GGCGCTGGGCTCCGGGGCTGCGGCGCGAGGGGCCGGGGCGCTCGGAGCGGCTCCACCGCGCGCTCTCCCGCCGCCTCCGCCGCTCCCGCCGCGGACGGCTTGGCCGGCGCGGGGCCGGGGGCGGGGCCGGGGGCGGGGCCAGGGGCGGTGGCTCGGGTTTCCCGGGACGGGAGCCGCCCCCGCCTAAGGGGGGGGGGGGGGGCGGGAGGAGCGCAGGTGGCTGGGGTGCAGAGGTGAAGGTGATCTCCCCGGGCCCCGGAGACAACGGCGGCGCCCCTCTGGGAAAGCCGGGGCCCCAAGACGTCCCCACAAGGGCCCCCTTCTGGGAAAGGAGGTACAGCGCCCCCGACGCCACTACCCGCGGCTTTCAGCGCCCCACGCTCGGTTGAGGATCTGGCTTTACTGCCAGGCTCCCAGGTCCTGCCTGGTTCCCTTCCGGAAGGCAGGGCCCCAAGATGTACCCTCACCAAGGAAGCCCTTGAAGGAAACTCCCAGAGTAGCTGCCCCCTAATTAGCCGTTTTCCACCCCTACTCCAGAGACCCCGACGGCGCATCTTCCATGAATCTGGGTCCCCAAGAAGCACCCCGCCCCCAGATCCCCCGCCAGGGAATTAAGAGTTACAGCACTACCCAAGACGGCGGTGACAGCGGCCCACGATCTCCTCCCACCCCACTGATGATTGTGGGGTCCTCCCAGTCCTGCTCCGGGTCCTCTTTCCAGAAAGCTGAAGAAGCCCCCCCCCCCCCCACCACAAAGCCGTTCTAAGGAACTAAGACCTAAAGTTTTTCCCCGAGACAGTAATCGATACCCTAAGACCGATGATACCCGCAGCCACAGAGCCCCTCCTCGAGTGGCCGTTCTCCCCATTCTGACCTCAGAGCCCTGCGGGGGATCCCTTTCCCACCCCAGGCGCTCCACGGCGCTCTCCTGGGAATCAAGACCCCGCGCTGCCCCTCCCACCTGCGAGCCCAAACCCACCGCGCCCCCTCCTCGACGGCTCCGCGTTCCTAAAGCGCCCCCTGGCGGCGCCAGCCGACTCAGGGCGGTGGGTGAAGAGGAGGGGTGGGCGGGGCTGGAACCTCCGTGGCCCCGCCCCACCCCGGCCTAGTTACCGAAAAACACCCGCCCTCGGCCCCCGCATGGGGCTTTTTCCCGCGCGGTCCCGGCCGCCTCCCGCGTTCCTTGGGCCGGGTGCTCTGGTTTCTCTCTACTGCCGCCCGATTTCTTGGGGCCTCCTCACTCTGGCCCAGGCCGACTGCGTCCCTCTGATGCCAGCAACCCTGGGGTTTATATGGGCGTTAGACCTTCCTAGGATTCGCCGCACACACACACCCTCCCCCCACCCCGCCCTCAACACACACACGCGTGCACGCACGCACACCCCCCAAAGGGCTTGTGCAAGTTGCATCACTACGCGGTGATGGGGGGACGCTCAGGCAGCCTCACCCCCTGTACTGGGGCTCATGGCGGCGTAGGATGTCTGGGTGTGGGCTCAAGGAGCAGGAGTCTGCCGGGGTGTGAGCGTGTGGGTAGAGTGGGGGCATAAGAACTAGCAGGTATGAGAGAAGTGGTGGCATCGGGTCCGCCCGGTCCTGCTCCAGGATGGAAAAGACAGGTGTCTGCTCCCCGCGGCCTTGGGCCGATACCGCTTGTACGTGCCTCAGTTTCCCCATCTGTAACACGGGGTATTATCAGTAGATCCTCGTAGGGTTGTAGTAAAGACTGAGTAAACGTGACCATGCCTTGCTGGTGGTGAGTGGTGCCCGAGCGCCTGCCATTTTTTTTTTTTAATTTTTTTTTAACGTTTATTTATTTTTGAGACAGAGAGAGACAGAGCGTGAACAGGGGAGGAGCAGAGAGAGAGGGAGACACGGAATCGGAAGCAGGCTCCAGGCTCTGAGTTGTCGGCACAGAGGCCTACGCGGGGCTCGAACCCACGAACCGTGAGATCGTGACCTGAGCCGAAGTCGGACGCTTCACCGACCGAGCCACCCAGGCGCCCCAAGCGCCTGCCATTCCCGTCGTCACCATGTGCAGTGACACGCACACCCTGGCCTGGAGACAGAGGTACGGCACCCATGACCATTCACACGGAGACCCACCCCAGATGATCCAGGCAGGGTCACGCCCAGGGCCATCCTGGTTCTCACATTCCTGGGACACCCTCATGAGAACGGCGCTGACCCTACACGCACAGGGTGGCCGCAGTCACCCAAGTCCTTGCCTGAGGACAGGTCCGGGCACACACACAGGTGTCCTCACTTCGCCTCCAGCCGGACACTTATACACATGGACACAAAGCTCACACTGCTCCCTGACACACACACACACACACACACACACACGCACACACCGTTCCCAGTGGAGACACAGACACAGGTACCTCACTGGCCCTCGAAGTGGCTCCTTGATTGCTCGTGCATATTTACACGCCACCCGGCACCAATACATACAACTCGCACGGACACACGCGTGGGCGTGGCGTGTGACCCACTCCACACCCACTGCGGGTACGCGTGGCCGCACGGACACAACTCACTCCCCCGCGGTGTGCACGGACACAGCCCTCGGGGGTACTTGTCACCCAATAACTCACGACACACGCGCCACCCCGAGTGTGCGGTCGCCACCCCACAGCCACCCCCACATGCGCGCGCACACACGCCGGGCCAGTCTGGGAGGCGTCGCCCCTCGGCGCACATGCAGCTCAGCCAGGAGCCCACCCCCGCCCCACAGCCACCGTTAAGCTGTCACCAGCTGCCCCTTGGCCACCTCCCGCTCGCCCCGCGCTGCCTGTCGCCCCCTCCCCGCCGTGGCGGGGGCCATGGGGGTGGGGGTGTGCAGACACATGGGGCGCAGGACACACACATGTGCCCAGCATGTGGACGCTCGTAAAATGGTCGCCATGGCAACAGCAACTTGAAAGATTCGCCTCTTCCTCCGGGGTGGGCAGGGGCAGGGGCTCCCGGCAGAGGCCACGGTGGGTGGGGTGAGACGAAGGCAGGAGGTGGGACACCGGGACGCCCTCGGAGACCCCGTCCCACTCAGGCCCCCAGGAAGCCTGTTCTGCCCCGGGCCAGCGCCACGGGGCCACAGGAGACGCAGGTGCACTCCCTCCTGTCACCCTCACACACCAGCGCGTCGCCTCACACAACCCTGCACCCCTGGCCGCTCTGTGGCACCAACCCACACACTCTGTTACCCCTTGGCCAGGCGGTGACAGACACCCCGTCACGCTGGCTGACTCACACGGCAGCTGGGAACTGGGGCGCCGTGGGCGCGCCCTCCCTCCGGCCCCCACCCCCCTCAAAGGAGCTGTCTGGGCCCGGCTGCCCGGGAGGCCAAGAGGATCCAGGGGCCGGTTCCATTTGCAGGAAACACGGGTATTTACGACGCTTTATTTTTAAACCCTCCTTCTCCCAGACCGTGGCTGCTGTGGGGCGGGGGTGGGTGGAACCGAGCCTCGAGCGTCGCCTGCATCTAGTGCAGGGGACTGCGGTCTCCCCAGCACACGGAGAGGCGCAGGGAATCCGAGGCTCAGTGAGGAGCAGGGGGCACTCGGCCCCTGCGGTGACATGAGCCTGCTGACCCCAGGGTCAAGGCCGAGGCGGGGGTGGGACAGCACAGGTGCACCCAGAACCCAGCTCTGCCACCTGCCTGGCCTCCGTGGTGTTTGCCTGGGAATCAGTTCGACGTACTCACTGCCTCCTAGGATGTCTCCCCCAGGTAGCTCCGGGCAATGCCCCCGCCCCCCACACGGCTCTGTGCTCGCTCGGCAGCTGTGAAACCCAAGGACCAGAGAGGTCAAGAGGCTGGCCCAAGGTCACACAGTAGAGAAGAGGCTCCAACCTGGGGCCGGATGATTCCAGAACATTCAGCCCCTGCCCTGGCCACTCCTCCACCCCTGACCCCCTCCCCCGGGGGCTGGCCCCCTGCCCTCCCCGGGCAGTCACTGCTCCCAAGGGGAGCGCTCTGTTCACTGGTGGAGGCCCATGCAGAGATTCTGGGAGGCCAGCGGCTGCTGGCCAAGACACGGACTTGGCCGGTGGAGAAGTTTCCATCTTAGCATCAGGAGCTGGTCCAGGCCCCGCGGGCCCAGGGCTACACCCCAGGACCCCCAGGAACCGGTCCTACAGGGGTGGGGGTGGCCCGGAGGCCTCTGTGTCTTCTGTCTGTTCAGGCACCCCCCGCTGGAGCCTCAGCCATCTCCATACCCTGAACGTGGCCCCACCCCACAGTGAGCTGCTAACTGGGTTTGCTGGGCCTCAGTTTCCTCAGCTGTGAAATTGCTCCCATATTTGCCCTGTGCCCCGTGCAGACTCTGAGTGGTGGGTAGTGTCGTTCTCCCACGGGGAAATGAGAGGGCTTGTCGGGGGTCACTGGGATGGTGGCCAAGAGGCTCCCCTAAACTAGACTTAAGGGCTCTTAATTTGACAGTCATCCCCACGCTGGACGACGCTGAGAGTGGAGAGAGGCCTCAGCCCCGACAGGGGGACACAGCCCAGGGTCAGAGTTAGGGTCTGGGGGGGCCGGTTAGAGCTGGTGGCCTCGGCCAGGATGGGGCCCTTGAGGCCTGTGGGTGGCAGGAAGGGGCCGGCCGGTTCCAGGAGGGGGAGGACGGGAACAGGAGGGCTGGCAGCCGTTTCTGCAGGGCCATTTGCAGCCACAGGACACAGGTCAGGGACCATGTCCCCGGGGGCCCCAGGTCAGCAAGGTGGGAAAGCCATCAGGCCGGCCCGAGGGAGCCCGGGCGGTGGGACAGGCAGCTGGGTGGGGGCGGGGCTGGGGCTCACAGAGGCACAGCCGCACACACGCAAAAGCCACAAGTGTCTACACACTGTCACACACACACATACAATAAGCACAGACACACCCTCACAGACACACATCAACACTCACCCACACACCCCGCAGTCACACACACTCAGCAGTCACACACACACACACACACACACACTCACAGCAGCCCCAGCTGCCAAGGCTCGCGGGCGCCCTGTGCCACACACACACCCCAGCACCCTGGCTCTTGCCATCCACCCGCCCAACTGCTGTCTCGTGTCCTTGGCCTGGGCTGCCCTAATCCCTGTCTCGTGTCCTGAAGCCAGAAGATAAGGGGCAGCTGCAGTCCCAGATAAAGGAGGAGCAGCCACAAATCCGGGGTGGCCCCGGCTGAGTCGGGCACTGAGCCCGGGCCGCACCCGCCTTGCTGCTCCCACCCCATCCGGCCTGGCTAAGAGTGACAGAGACATGGAGGGGGAGAGACACGGGGAGGGGGCAGGGAGACAGAGAAGAGGGGCTCGGAGAGAGAGATGTAGACAGAAGCAGAGGGAGAGAGACAGACAGAGACCCCTAGGCAGGCAGACGGAGGGAGAGAGAGTGCACGCAGCATACATAGTGACCGGCCAGAGTGCCAGCAGCGCCTGCCCTGGGCCCTGCCTCCCCGCATCCGAGTGCCTCCGTGTCCCCATCTGTACAGTATCCCCTGTGCCCCTGCCTCCTTCCTCCTTCTTCAAATGAGTCCAGATAGGGCATCCAGGGGCACCAGGGTGGCTCAGGCGGTTGAGCATCTGACTCTTGATCTCGGCTCAGTTGGTGATCTCACAGTTCACGGGATCGAGTCCCAAATCGGGCTCTGAGCTGACAGCACAGAGGACTCTCCTATTCTCTTAAAATAAATAAACTAAAAAAAAAAAAAAAAAGACATTCAGAGGATGACTCAGGGCTGAATCAGGTAGGGAGGACATCTTCTGAAACGTCCCCACACTCCAGGGCAACACCTGGAAGTTCTCATCCCCTGCCACAGCCTCAGTGAGGGCAGGATCCCCTAGAGCATTCCCAGCCCCTCTGTGCCTCAGTCTCCCAGCCATGATAAGACGCACTAATTCAGGGGTGCATAGGTGGCTCAGTCGGTTGAGGTTCCACTTTGGCTCAGGGCATGATTTCACCATTCGGGAAGTTCAATCCCCGCACTGGGGTTGCTGCTGTCAGCGCAGAGCGACTGTGCTTAGGATCCTCCCCTGTCTCCCTCCCTCTCTGCACCTCCCCACTTGCGCTCTCTTTCTTAAAAATGAGCATTAAAAAAAAAAAAAAAAAAGATGCGTTCTCTTGGCAAGTGTTCATTGAGCACCTACTGTGTGCTGGGCCTGGTGCTGAGTGCTGGGGACACAGAGTGACTAAGGTGGACCCAACTCCTACCCTCTCTGAACTCATAATCCAGTGGGGAAGATGGTATGTGACCTGCCAGGCCACAGGATGATGAGGGCCATGATTCCCGGGCGGGGGGTTGGGGGGACATGCTCAGGTGTGCTGCAGAGCCTGAAGGGGGCAGTATCCCCAGCAGGGGGCAGTTAGAGAGGCTTCTGGAGGAGAAGGAGGAGGGAGGGAGAGGAGGGGAGAACTAGAGGGTGAGTGGAATGAACAAGGTAATTGGGAGCAGGGAAGAGACTTCTTGCAAGAGGGAACGGCATATGCAGAGGCTGAGAGGTAAGACTGGCTCGTGGGAGGTCTGGAATGAACTCGATGCTTGAGTTGAGGGGGTGGTGAGGAATGAAGCTGGGGAAGGCAGCAGGGGCTGGGTCCTGTAGGAACTTGGGGGCTGTGGTACAGGGCTGGGGCAGCGGGGAGACATGGAAGGATTGGGAGCAGGGGAAGGCCGTGGCCAGATTTGTGGCAGGATGGGGCTGTCACAGGCAGGATGGAAGACTGATGCCCAGAAAGGTGGTGATGGACTAGAGAGAGACTCTGGAGGTCAAGTGAGCAGGACACAGGAACCACAGGCTGTGGGGGGAGAGGCGGGCAGCTGATTCCCTGGGCTCTGGCTCAGGACGGTGGAGCGGTCCCTGGGCCAGCAACCTCTGGGACCCATGGATTCAGGTGGATTTGGGATGAATGCCTGTTCCCTCTACACAAGGTCAGAGAGTAGAGTAAGTGAGTTAATGCAAGAAAAGGGCTTAGATGAAGTAAGCGCTCAATAATTGCTTAGTTACTGGTAAATAATTAATACTACTCCATTATAATAAGCAATTAATATTACATCATCAATATTTATATTGTTATCAATGGGCAGTCCACAGTACCCTCTCCTCCCCTTACAGGAAGCCTTCCTTGATTGCCTTACACAGAAAGGGCAGGCCATCGCAAGGCAGACCCAGGGAGCCCTTGGAGGCCCCGGAAGAGGGGAGGCTACGTTCAGGCAGCCCTCTGTGGGCCTCAGTTTGCCCACCGATCCAACTATCTCCCTAGGGAGCTGGGGAGCCTGCCGGACGGTGCGGGGAGACTCCTGATGGACCCTCATCGAACAATAGCACGGGCATCTTAGGAGGGAGGAGTGAGCTCCCGGCCCAAGCACAGCTCGGCATGGACTGCAGTGGCTTCTCCCAGTTTTGGATTCCACTAATTCCACCGCTTTATTCCCAGACTGTCCTACAGAGGGCAGCCGAGGTCAGCGACGAGGGACAAACCGCTCCGCCCACACCTCGGCTCCTACACCAGCGCTCAAGGGCAGGGATTCGTCTGTTTCAGTCGCTGCTGTAGCTCTGGCATCTAGGACAGCACCTGGCACGCGGGCACTCAACTAACTACCTGTCGAATGAATGCCCCCGCGTAAAAGTGGTGGAATTTAAGTTTGCTTAAAGCCCCAGCTTTAAAGTTTTTCAAACACTCCTGTGGGCCGACTGCGGCCCGTCGGGGGAGGCTCGCGTGCGGCGGGAGAGTCAACAAGCACCTGCTCGCCCCGCAAACAGCTCAGCGGTACCACCGGGCCTGGGACCCGAGGCTCCGCCCCCACGCGGCTCCGCCCCCACGCGTCGACGCTCGTATAATGCCGTCACTTGGAGCGCCCCGGCCTGCGCGTTTCCCCAGCCCGACCGGGAAGACGCACTCGCGACCCGGAAGGCCTTCCCGCCACACTCGGAGGCGGGCGTGAGGGGGGTCGATGGCGGAGGGAGCGGCGGAGGCCCCAGCAGAGAGTGGTGGCGGCGGCGACTCGGGAGCCAGCGCGCCGGAGCGGGGGGTGGCGCCCATTAAACCTCAGTGAGTCGCCGGGGCCGGGGGAGAACCTCACGAGGCCTTCCCGGCGGCTGCCAGGTGTGCTGGGCGTGCTGGGCGACGGGGGCAGCAGCCCACACGGGAAGCTCGCAGGCTCTTCAGTCTGGGCCGTCCCACCGCCCGCGGGGACCGCGGCGCCTCCGGACACCGCGCGCGTTGGGGGCTGTCACGTGTGCTGAGGACCCCACGGTGCCTGCCGGGGCGGGCAGGGTTTGCGGCCGGGGCCGCAGTGCGTGCTGGGGACTGTAGTCTCCGCGTACGGCGGGAACGGCACTGGGGCACCTCCGGCCAACCTCGGGCTTGTGTCTGAAGCGAGGGCCGTGGGGCACGCTGGGGAATGTGGCGGCTGTGGCCCCGTTGCAAGGCATGCAGGGACATGTAGTTTTCTCTGGCCGAGCGTGGCCAGGGACGTTCAGGTCTGTTTGTAGTTTGGCTCAACGCTGTGGGCAGTGGGACCCAGGCACAAGATAGGTCCTGCCTGTGGCCTCGAGGTGCATCCGGGCCAGTAGTCGGCGGGTTCTAAGCAGTGCGCTTCCCATCAGCAGAAGCACTTAAGCAGGGACAGGCGTTCTCAGCCCCTTTCCCCAGCGTGCATTGCTTCAGAGCTCCAGAAAGGACTCTCTCCACAAGCCCTTTCTCCCACCGCCTCTCTACTGGCAGATACCTCACCACCAAGGAGCAGTTCCACGAGTTTCTGGAAGCCAGAGGGGAGGAGAAGCCCAGCCAGGAAACTGAGGCAGGAGACCCTGGTGGCAATGACCTGGCTGAACCTGAGGCCAAGCGGATCCGACTGGAAGATGGGCAGACGGGGGAGGCAGCTGAACCTGGGGAGCAGCCGCAGGTTCAGAAGAGAGCCCGGGGCCAGAACAAAGGGCGGCCCCACATGAAACCCACCCACTATGACAATAATAGGCTCTGCCCCTCCCTGGTCCAGGTGAGTAATTGTTGCTTGAAAGTCCCAGAGACCTGTGGTCTGAGCCGCCATGCCCCCAGTTTGATCCTCAGGAAGTTATGGCATAAGAGTCATTATTATTCCCATCTTTCAGCTGGACTAACAGGCTCGATGATGTCACCCGTGCGCCCAAGGACACACAGCCGGGAGGGGAGGGATTTGAGGTTCTCCGCCAGGCTGCCTGGCTGTCTCAGCCCCTTCCCGTCCTCCCTCGTTGCCTCTTCGTTTCCACGCAGGAATCAGCCGCAAAGTGTTTCTTCGGTGACCGCTGCCGTTTCCTGCATGATGTGGGCCGCTACCTGGAAACCAAGCCGTCGGACCTGGGCCCCCGCTGTGTGCTGTTCGAGACCTTTGGCAGGTGTCCCTATGGTGTCACCTGCCGCTTCGCCGGGGCGCATCTGGGACCCGACGGCCAGAACCTAGTGCGGGAGGAGTGGGTCCAGGCCCCGCCCGTGCGCAACGGCCTGGACAAGGCCCTGCAGCAGCTGCTGCGAAAACGCAAGGTCCGCTTTGAGCGCGCCGAGCAGGCCCTACGCCGGCTGAGCAGGGACCGGGTGCCAGGCCCCTCCCCCGCTGCCGCAGTCCCCAAGGTCACGGGGGCGGAAAGCGCCCCCGGGCAGGACAGTGGTGACACCCAGCAGGCCCTCCCGGGGCCGGACGCCGGTGCCCTTCCCAGCGGCTCGGTGTGGACCCGTGGGCCCCTGACGGATGAGGACGTAGTCAGGCTGCGGCCTTGTGAGAAGAGAAAGGTACGTGTTTCGGGCTTCTTGTTCGGGGCAGCGGTAGCGGCGGGGGCAGAGAGAGCCGGACAGAGAGTCAGGGCTGGGACGAGGGAGGCACAGGGAAAGGCTTCCTGCAGGAAGGGGCATCGGGGTGGGGTTTTGGCAGTCGGGTCGGAGCTCTGCAGCAGGGGAGCGCGCGGAGAACGGAGCGGTCCTCGTGGAGGGATGCGTTGACGTGTGCTGAGGCGCGGAGGGGGGCGCTGCCGGGCCGGGCAGGGCAGGGCAGGGCAGGGCAGGTGCTAGGCCGGGGAGAGGGGAGGCTCGAGAGCCCTCGCAAGCCCGGCCGGAGGGGCGAGCTTCCCTGTGTTTACTGCCCTGCAGCTGGACATCCACGGCAAACTGTACCTGGCCCCCCTCACCACGGTAGGTCAGCCCGACGGTGCCGAGTGACCTCCCCTGCCTGGTGGGTCCTGGGGCTGGGGCGGGCGTCCGGGATCCCCACCTGCCGCGTCCTCACGTGTGTGCGTCTCCCCCCGCCGCCCCCCAGTGCGGGAACCTGCCCTTCCGGCGGATCTGTAAGCGCTTCGGGGCCGACGTGACGTGTGGGGAGATGGCCGTGTGCACCAACCTGCTGCAGGGCCAGACGTCCGAGTGGGCTCTGCTCAGACGCCACCAATGCGAGGATGTCTTTGGCGTCCAGGTGGGTGTTGCCCGAGGGAGGGAGGCGGGAAGGGCCGAGGGGCTCTTGGCTGCCTGGTTTTAGAGCAGGGTTCGGGGCCGGATCTCCGACTCAGTCACTCCCAGACCCCTCTTGCCTCAGCCATGGGCCGGAGCGCTGACCCGATGCCCCGTCAAGGGCTGAGGGCCTTGGCCCGGGGCCACTGCGGGAAGACGGGGCCGCTGTCCGGATCCCCGTGGTGGGCGGGGGCGGTCTGGACCAGCTCTTCACCACCTGCCGCAGCTCGAGGGCGCCTTCCCTGACACCATGACCAAGTGCGCCGAGCTGCTCAACCGCACCATCGAGGTGGATTTCGTGGATATCAACGTCGGGTGCCCCATTGACCTCGTGTACAAGAAGGTAACGGCCGCTCGGCCCTGGACCCCCACGGTGTGGGTGGGGCAGAAGCCTGGGATCTGGCCTTGCCGCCTGCCGAGTCCCTGGAGACCCGCGGGCATCCCTGTGCCTCGGTTTGCCCGTCTGGGCAGCAGAGGCTGAGAAGGGCGTCAGGCCCGGCCTGCCTCCCGGCCTCCCTTGCTCCCGTTTTTCCCAGGGCGGGGGCTGTGCCCTCATGAACCGCTCGGCCAAGTTCCAGCAGATCGTCCGCGGCATGAACCAGGTACGCGCCTCAACGTCCCTGCCCTGTCCCCAGCCCAGCCCAGCCCAGCCCAGCCCCGGGCCCCGCTGACTGTAGCCATCGCCGCAGGTGCTGGACGTGCCCCTGACGGTGAAGATCCGCACGGGCGTCCAGGAGCGCGTGAACCTGGCGCACCGGCTGCTGCCCGAGCTGCGGGACTGGGGCGCGGCCCTGGTCACGGTGGGTCTCGGGGCACAGAGGGTGTCGGGGCCGCGGGAGCGCTCGGCCGCCCTTCCTAATGGTCCCTCTCTGCCCGTCTCTCCCTCTTGCTCTCTGGCTCTCCCTTCATCTCTGTCTCCGTCTGTCTCTTTGCCTCTCTGTCTCTCTCAGCCTGTCCCTCTTGATCTCTCTGGGTCTCTTTCTCTGTGTCTGATTCTCCGCCTCCTGGGTCCTCCCTCCCCGCGCGTGGCTGCCTTTTCAGCTCCACGGCCGATCTCGGGAGCAGCGCTACACCAAGCTGGCCGACTGGCAGTACATCGAGCAGTGCGTGACAGCGGCCAGCCCCATGCCCCTGTTCGGTGGGTCCCCCGCCACCTGGCTCAGACCTCCCGCCAGCCCTGCGCTCTCTTGGGCCGCATGCCTGGACCGCCTCCCCCCCCCCCCCCCACCGCCGGGACCCTTCCCTGCCCTCGTGGGTGTCGCTGGGCTGGCAGGAGCTCTCCCAGAGCTCCCATCGACACGCGGCTCCCTGAGACCCCAGCCTCTGTCCCTCAGGAAACGGGGACATCCTGTCGTATGAGGATGCCAACCGTGCCATGCAGACTGGCGTCGCCGGGATCATGATCGCCCGGTGAGTGTGCTCCGTGCGTGGAAGTATTGCAGAGCGTGGGGAAGGCGCCGGCGCATCCGAGCTTTGTTACGGCCGCCGCCGCCCCCAGCCTCGCTGCCTCGTTCCCCCCGCTCTCCGTCCCCAGCAGGTGGCTCTGCCAGGACACGGGGCGGAGAGATGGGGACCCGGCCGCCGGCGGGGGTCGGGAGGGGACCGGACATTCGCGCCCGTGTGGGCTGGCACTCTTGGGCTTTGGTGGTCGGGTGAGCTTAGCTGCGAGGCAGGGACCAGGGCTCCGTCCTGACGGCCCCCTGCCCTGCCCTGCCCGCCCGCCCGCCCGCCCGCCCGCCCGCAGCGGTGCCCTGCTGAAGCCGTGGCTGTTCACGGAGATCAAGGAGCAGCGGCACTGGGACATCTCGTCGTCCGAGCGCCTGGCCATCCTGCAGGACTTCACGCGCTACGGCCTGGAGCACTGGGGCTCAGACACGCAGGGCGTGGAGAAGACCCGGCGATTCCTCCTCGAGTGGCTTTCCTTCCTGTGCAGGTGGGCGCCCGCGCTGTGCGGCTTGGGGGCTGCGGGTGGACGGCTTGGCCTGACCCCGCGCCCGCCACCTGCAGGTACGTGCCCGTGGGCCTGCTGGAGCGGCTCCCGCAGAGGATCAACGAGCGGCCGCCCTACTACCTGGGCCGCAACTACCTGGAGACGCTCATGGCCAGCCAGAAGGCGGCCGACTGGATCCGAATCAGGTGCCAGGAAACCGAGGTGCCGCGGTGTGGACGGCTGGGGGGGCCAGGGGGCCCCAGGCCTGACCCTGCCCTCTGCCCTCTGCCCTCTTCACAGTGAGATGCTGCTGGGACCCGTGCCACCCAACTTCGTCTTTCTGCCAAAGCACAAGGCCAACGCGTACAAGTAGTCGTGGGGGTGGGAAGGGGCGTCTGAGGGCCCGGCGGGGTCTCCTGCTGTGTGAGCAGACAATAAATTTTATTCTTTTACAGCCCAGGCCTTTCTGTCACCCCAAAGCTTCCCCGTCCCGCTCCAGTCAGCTTTGTCTCGACACCGGGCCATCCCTATCCCCCTCGGTTCCCTTTTCTTTCTCATCTGCGAGAGTCCCCGGCCGTCCCCATGGGCTCAGCCCTGTGCCGCCCGCAGCTGCCGCCCAGAGAGGCTCAAACCGCAAGGAAGCCACAAGGGCTCACGAGGCGGGGGCCTCGGCCTGCGTGGGTTTGGGTCCGGGCGGACTGCCTGGAGGAAGGCGCTCTGGAGCAGTCCAGAGCGTTGCCGGAGGCAGCAGACGGGAGTCCGGGGTCTGCCCTGCCGTCTGTGAGGCCTGTGTCTGGCCGTCCCCCCCCACAGCCCCTGACGCCGGAATCCCGACCCGTGGGCGGGCCGCAGCCTGGAACCCGCCGCCCAGAGTAACCAGGCAAACAGAACTCTGTAGGACTCTGAACCTGTTCTCCGGGTGGGCCGCCAGTGCTCCCGCCTGCTGCCCTCCTGGCCTGCCCGGGCCGGGACCCCTGCCTCCCCATGCAGCACCCCAAACCCTTCTATGCGCCCACAGCTCCCCAAGAAGGCTTCAGCTCCCGGGGCCCAGATGGCACTGAGGGACCAGGCAGTCAGCCTCTCCCCACCTGCACGGAGCCTCTTCCTACTGTGGGTATGAGTCGGAGGGCGCTAGATGTGGGGCGGGCGTGGGGGTGCCCGATGGGGTGGGGGACCGGGGCTCGGGCCCCCACCCACCTGCCTGCTTTTGTCCCCAGGTTCCTCCAACCTGTATCAGGCCCTAAACCCGGAGAAAGAGGTGTTTCCAGCCCCTCCGGCAGGTACCAGCCTCCCCGCAACCCTTGACGAGGACTCGGGGAGGTTGGGGGGGATGTGGAGCCGTCTAGGCCTGTCTTGCCCATGCCCCTGACCTTAGGTGGCCCCCAGAAGGTAAGGCCTGTGTCTCTTGTCCCTCAGGCCTTTAAGGGCAAAGCCTGTGCCATTCCCAGACAGGTCCCCCCTCCCAAATGATGCCCAGGGCCCCTGACTCCCAGATGGGTCCCCAAGGCAGGAGCTATGTCCCCATCCCTCAAATGGGCCCCAAAGCCAGGTCTGTGTTTCCCGTCCCCGGATGGGCCCTGCAGGTTTGGGCTGTGCCTCTCCCCCATCCCCCCTGTACTCCTCCCCTCATGGGGGTTCCCAGAGCTCCTCTCAGAACTCCCTCCCTGGCCTGCAGGTTTCCAGATGGCGCCCTGCGGGTGCTTCTTTGACCCCCGCATCTACCGAATCGAGTGGGCCACCACTGACTTCGGCCAGTCGTCCCTGTACAAGCTGACGGCAGTGGGCGGTGGGGGGCCCCCCGGGGGTCCGGCGGGGGGCCCCGCCTCGCCAGGCACCTACCTCCTAGAGCCCCAGCACTACCTCAAAGCCCCAGTGCCGGCCCCACCACCCCCGCCCTACCCGCATTACCTGCCGGTGCCCGGGGGCCCCCAGTACCTCCTGCCCTACTTCCCCACCGAGGGGCCGGGGCCGGAGGCTCTGGGCTTTGTGGGGGAAGGGGGGCCCCCCGCCTTCATGGAGCTGCCCCCATCCCTGCTCAAGGAAGGCCCAGGGCCGCCCCCACCTGTCCCCAAGGAGAACAAGCTGCCTCCCTTGCTCAACACGCTTCCCGCTGAGGCCGCGCTGCCCCCCGGCGCCTATGGCCACCTCAAGGGCAGCCTCAGTCAGCTCCACGGGCCCGGTGAGCCCCTGGCCTTCCCCTCCAAGGAGCTGCAGGGCGGTGGGGCCGGGCCGGCCCTGCTGTACCCGCCGGGCCCCGGGGAGCCCAAGGTGGCCGAGGCAGAGGCGGCCCCGCTGGGGGCGGGCGAGGCCAGGGCCCCCGAGGCAGCCAGGGCCTTCGTGCTGCCTGAGAAGGTGCTTCTGGAAGACGCCATGAAACTCTTCGACTGCTTGCCGGGCAACGCCGAGCCCGAGGGGTCCCCACGCAAGGCCCCCGGGCCGGCCCTGCCGGATAGCGGGGGCGGCGGAGACGACTCGTCCAGTGACATCCGCTCGTTGCACCTGCCGGACGAACTGCTGTCCTTTGACTACAGCGTGCCCGAGATCCTGGACACCGTGTCCAACGTGGACTGCCTTTTCAGCTTCAAGGCGCTTGATGAGGAGCCGGCGCCCCGCCCAGGGCCCCCCGCCGCCAGCACCGTGGCCCCTGCCTTGCGACCTGAGCTGCCCGGCAGGAGGAAGGCTGGCACCTCGTCCACCAAGAAGGGGAGGCAGGGAGGCAAGGGCAGGCAGGCTGCGGGCCCGGCCAGCGCCGCCCCCTCGGGGCCCAGGCAGGACCTGGGAGCCGGCCCCCATTAAAATGGATTTGACCTCTCGGCTCACTGTCGGCTCGGTCGCATCGGGGCCCAGGGACGGTGGGCTGAGGCTGGCCGTGGGGGGCTGTCCCCTCCTCCGCCCTGTCGCGGGGGCGCTGGTTCGCACGGGAAGGCCCAGCAGCCCCTCGGCACCTCCTGGGTGCTGGGCTTCCAGAGCTGAGCTGCGGAGGCTTAGAGTCCCGGGGAATCCTAAACCCCCCCCCCCTCTCCGAGCCCCGGAAAATCGGGAGTCAGCCTGCAGGGATGGGCGCTTCCGGAAGGTGGGGAGATGCCGTCCATTTCTGTAAGGATCTGTTGCCCGAGTGGTGAACGGGTTGCCCAGAGAGGGGTGGGAGATGAGGCCTCCCCCCACCCCTCTCTCCCCCTGCAGAGGAGGAAGGGACCCTCCTGCCCCAGGGCCTGGGCTGGGTCCCTGGGACCTTCGTTGTTGGGCTCTGCTGGGGTAGCCCTGGGGGTGGCTGGGGTGGGCCCCCCTTCCCTGAACCCTCATTCCTAAGCTCGGGGGAGAGACAGCTGCTGGAACCGTGCTGCGGGCTGTGTGGCCGCGTCTGCGCTTACCCCGCCCGGCCCTGTTCTGGGCCTGGACAGAGAGGCCGGGAGCTCACTTCGCCCAGCTTCCTCCTGAGCCCCCCTCTCCCCGCAGCCCCATCTGGGGTATCTTTGAGACGAAACTCCAGGGCATTCGGTGAAGGGAAGGCCCTGGCACGTGACGTAAGAGGATGGGTTCGGTTTCCTTGGAGAAATGTTCGCTGCCAAGAGACGCCCGCCCAGGGAGGGCGGGGTAGGTGTGCGCGTGGAGGTTCCCCACCACTGGATCGCGACTGTTTGGGACAACTGAGGACGCCCACAATATACACCTAAGAATAATCAGGAAAGTCATGGGACTTAGGATGGGATGGCTGTCCCGGGCCGCCTGGGGTTCAGAATGAGGCGGTGGGTGGGGAGGGAAACCCCGGTGAACGGGTAGGTAGACTACACGTACCCGTGTACATTGTATATACGCGTGTGCACACGTCTGTGCACACGTGTACGTGCTATCTACATGCATGTGTAGAACAGGCATGCATATCTATACACGTGTATAGGTCTGTGCCCGCGTGTGTGTAACCTAGGTGAATACACGCTATGGGCGTATACGTGCATTGCACGCACCTGCGTGGACACGTGCGTACGTACGCACACGAGTCCCAGGTATACACATGTACACGTGGCAAATCTGCCCGACTTGTTCGTGCACGTAGCAAAACACACGTGTACGTGTTTGTATACACGTTAGGGTTTGTACCCAGGAGATGCAATCCCTCAGGCCGCGGTCTCCTACAGACATCCCCCCACTTGTCCTTGGGCCTCGTCCTCTACAGGACACGTTGCCGCGTCTCCTGCTTTTCAGAGACCTGCCTCTTGTCCCCCCGATGCCTGTGCTGGTTTATGTCACCGGCCTGCCCACCTCCTGTCCCAGCCCACGTAGGTGCCACGTGCAGAGGAACTCGGACGTGAGGATGCGGAGAGAGACGGTGACGGTGGGGGGTCGGGAAAACAAACCACGCCTGATACGCGCTGCCGCTGGCTTTTTTCCAGAATGCTTTGTTTTAAGACAACTCTGGGCTCCTCCGCTGTGCGCTCAGCGCCTGCCTTGGAAACACGGGCAAAGGTTTCTGAGTCTCCTGCACAGATTCATCCAGAACTCCTGGAGCCTGAGGCCCTTCTCGGTGTGCAGCAGTTTGGGGATCATGTAGGCCGACCACACGGACAGCAGCATGGCCATTATGAGCGGGATGATGGTGACCGTCGTCGGGATGATGGACGGGGGCAAGGCCCCGTAGACGTAGACGCTGAAGGTGGTCTCCAGGTGACAGTAACTGCAAAGGGGCAGTTGGGGACAGGCCATGGGGCACTGCCCTTCACCCCGGTAAATGTTAAAACCCACAGACGGGACCGTTGGGCCCCGGGTGCTGGGCTGGGACACCGGGTTCATGTGTGTCCGCTTCAGCTCGTATCCGAGTGCTTTGGCGACAGTCATGTTTTCCCTCCCAGCATCCCTGTCCTCCCCTCCTCTGGGGACAGGGTGTCCCCTCAACTCCGTGCCCAGGCTCAACCTAGAGAGGCAAACAGACCAACCCATTGCTGACCGGAAGCGGAGGGTGGGCACGATGGGGCCACAGGCACCCAGCAGGCGGGGGCAGCAGGCCAGGAGGGAAGGGCATCCCAGGAGAGGGGACCCAGCGTATAGGAGAACTCGGCAGGGTTCAGCTGGCAGCGCGGTGCGGAGAGAGGAGGTGACGGGCTCGAAGGCAGTCCCCTCTCTCCTCCGGATGTGCCACCCCAAGCCTCCCGCCCATGGCCATCCCAGAGTTGGCCCCCCTAGGTCAGGGTGTGGCTCTCAAGGGAAGGCAGGGTCTCCATGTGCTTAGGGGGGGGGACTTTGTATTTGGAGAGGACAGATGATGCGGGGGATTGTCCCCTAGTGCCCCGTCCGGTGGGAGACGTTGATGATCCAGACCAGCACACGTAGAAACGTCCTCGCGCACGGGGGTGGTAACCATTTGTAGGGAGCGCCGATTCCCATGGTGTGAATTCTGCCCCCGTAGCTGACCTCAGGCTACCAGGGCAAAGACAGTTAGCTTCCCAAACCCCTGCATATTTAAGAGTCAGCTCCTGTACTCCACCAGCGGGATGTGGTTTGCGGGGGGGATTCTGGTCCCCGAGGGCAGGGACGTGGCCTCTGGTCATTGCTGTTGCCCCAGCGCCCAGCATGGGCTCTGAGTAAGGACTTATTTAGCGAGTGAACAGATGTCTTTCAGAACTTAAAAGTATCATCCTTCCCAGGGACTGTCTGGGCTGCCGGGGAAATTGATGTTTATCCGGGACGCGCCAAGGGGTGGGAGAAAGGTGGGTCCCTCACGTGTGTGACCTGCCCTAGGGGAGCCATCCCCCCGCCCCCAGGCCTCTGGCGCAGGGCGACCCGCCCCTGCTCACCTGTAGTAGGGATCCACGATAGAAAGGAAGAAGACATAGATCCCGTTCCTTTGGTCAAAAATAACCTTGTTTGCTGTCGGGCCTCCCAAGATCTGATACGGGACATCTGGCCATCTCAGAGGGGCGTCGTTGTCGGGGTCATGGCAGCTGATGTAGTTCTGGGGAGAAGGACAGAGGCGTGGCCACCAGCTCAGGGGCCGGGGAGGGCCGGGCCAGCGCCCGCAGATGCGCCCCGTGCGTGCATGGCCCCGCCTGCGACACGTCTCACCAAACGCTCATGGGTGGGCGTCCAGGGCCGGGTGCTGGCGGGCAGGTGGTTCGTGGCCTTCGTGGGGGACGCCGTGGATGGCTGCTCGGTCTTTATCCTGCCCCCCTGCTTCTGGGCCTTCCCAAGCTACGGGGGTGGCAGCTTCACAGAATCCCTTACAGTCCTGAGTCTGGGTCTGGGCGCTGCCGGCTACACGTACAACTGGTGTTGTGGGCTGAGGTGAGCCCCCACCCCCGTCGCATGTTGGAGTCCTAACCCCCGACGGCTCAGAATGTGACCTTATCCAGAGACGGCGTCTTTTTCACGTAAATCTGGTTAAAGTGAGGTCATCAGGATGGGCCCTGCTCCAGTATGAGCGGCGTCCTTATCAACAGGGGACGTTCGGACACAGGCACAGGGAGAACATCAGTGTGGAGACAGAGGCAGAAACTGGGCTGTGTGTCTACAGGCCAAGGAACGCCAAAGGGGGCCAGCAAACCACGAGCAGCCAAGCCTGGAACAGAGTCTCGCTCTCAGAAGGAAACAGCCTTGCCAGCACGTTGGTCCCAGACGCCTGGGAAAGTTCCTCCAGAGCCGGGGAAGCATAAATCTCCGGTTCGTGGTGTTTTTGCTACGGCAGCCCCGGCCAGCTAAGGCACCTGGGAAATCTGAAGATACAGAGGAGACCCAGCCACCTTCCCGGGGCTTCTTGTTGGCACGGCCACTGAGCGTGGTCGTGGCACCAAGATGTGGTTGGGTGGGGGCAGGAGCTTTTCTGCCCCGTCTTCAGATCCCAGGATCTCATATAAAGGGGGAACCTCCCTGAAAACTCAACAGGTGCATCAGGCTGCCTGCCTGAGCTGAAGACCTGTCTCTTCTGCACTATTTGCTGGTGGACCCAGAAGGGAGGGAGCTGGGCTTGTAGACAAAAGAAGAGAAAGAAAATTTTAAAGCAAGAAAGTCAAAGTAATAGCCCAGCAATATGAAAAATAAAGGACTGGGGCGCCTGGGGGGCTCAGTTGGTTGAGCATCTGACTCTTGATTTCTGCAAGAAATCGGCCCCAGGGTTGTGGGATCGGGCCTCGAGTCAGGATCCGCACTGATAGCATGGAGCCTGCTTGGGATTCTCTCTCTCTCTCTCTCTCTCTCTCTCTCTCTCTCTCTCAAAAAAAAAAAACCAAAAGACTCATTTTGCATGGCAAAAGCGAAAACCTGAAAGACATAAAAGATAAACTGAGGGAAATGTTTGCAACTCACATTGCAGTAAAGGGTTAGCTTCACAGATCTATAAAGCGCTCTTGAAAAGTGAGGAGAGTCTGAAATCCCAGCAGAAAAAGTGGACACAGACTGAACACAATCCACAGTGCAGAGAAGTGAAAATGGCCCTCAAACAGGAAAAGACACAGCCTGGTCCGCCGTGGAGGAAGTGCACGCGGAAACAGACAAGGTCCTCCCGAGATAGTACACGTAGCTGGTGCGCTGTGGAGAGACAGGTGTCCGTGCACTGTGGTGAGAGGCACCGTGACACCACCCACGGAGGGGGCCTTAGTGGCATCCGCCTATAAGCCAGTAGGCACTTCCCTGGCCTGAAAACAGTCCTGCAGGACCAAGGGACTCAAGCTGGTGGGTAGAAGTGAGAGACCGGAAACATCCCGCGCCCGGCTGTTGGGCAGCAGAAAAACCCTGGAGCACCCATCCTGTGGAGGGTGGTCATGTGACTTTAAAAGGAAGACGCCCCCCCATGCCTCCTCCCCTTCGTGCACACCGCTCTTCCCATCAAGAGGTGGGGTCTGGGTGGGCCCTGGAAACTGCTTCTGACCAGTAGAACAGGCCCGGGGTGGGGAGGGGGGGGCTGGGGGAAGGGGCTGGGCCGGGGACTTCAGGGGTCTGGAAACTTCCGGTCTGGAACCGTGAGGTCATGCTGTAAGGGAGCCCAGGCTACCCTGCTGGGGAGGACAGCACATGGACAACCCAGTGGCTGGCTAACAGAAGCCCCACACGGAAGAGGGGCCTTCTTGGACACCCCGCCCCCAGCTGAATGGCCCCTGCAGGGGCGGTCCTGGCTGACGCCACAGCCAGAGGTCTGAGGTGCAGGTGCAGGACTGGGAGGACGATCCTGCTGGGTTTGGGGTGGTTTCTTCTGCAGCACTCCATAATGGCTAGCGGTCCCTCACACTGCTCTTTCGGCTTTTCTGGAGGTTTGGAAGTTCTCAGAATTAAAAACAAAAACAAGAACACAGGGGCGCCTGGGTGGCTAAGTCGCTTAAGCAACTGACTTCAGCTCAGGTCGTGATCTCATGGTTCGTGGGTTCGAGCCCCGCGTCAGGCTCTGTGCTGACAGCTCAGATTCTGTGTCTCCCTCTCTCTCTGTTCCTCCCCTGCTCATTCTCTGTCTTTCAAAAAGAAATAAACGTTAAAAAAAAATATTTTTTAATCCTTCAGGAGGAAAAACAATTGAAAAAGCTGGGCCATATAAAGACCATATTAAAAAAAAAAGTAACGGGACAAACTGGTAAATGCAGGCTACGTTGAATGACAGCACTAATCAAAAGAATGCAACGCTATATGCGGGCACGGTCGGAAAATAATAAACAAATTATATGTATGTGGCTTTCTCCTTTAAAGAAAATGATCAGAGAGGTGGTGTTTGCACGGCAGTGTGAACCCACAGAATGCCTGAGCTGTGCATTTTAAAACGGTTCCTATAGTTTAGGTGAAGTTCACCTTGGATTGAAAAAAAACAAAAAACAAAAAAACCCAAGTAGAATCATTGTTCCCAACAAAATAAATGATCCAACTCACTCAACACAAGGAGTGTGAGAACACTTTGAAGGTGCCCAGCTAAGAAAGAAAGCGTACAAAAAAAGAAAAAAAGGGAGCCCAGGGGCGGCCGGGTGGCTCCGTCGGTTAAGGGGCCGACTTCGGCTCAGGTCATGACCTCTCGGTTCATGGGTTTGAGCCCCGCTTCCGGCTCTGTGCTGGCAGCTCAGAGCCCGGAACCTGCTTTGGATTGTGTGTCTCCCTCTCTCTGCCACTCCCCTACTCGTGCTCTGTCTCAAAAAAATAAATGTTAAAGAAAGCGGAGTCCAGTGTCTACGCGCGGGAACGGGCATCAGGTGTGGGGAGCGAGCGCCACCTGCTGGCGGCGGTGCTGCGCTGCGGTCGCGCCCTCGCATCTGGAGCCTGAGCGGTTAGAACCGGTTCGTGGGAAATCAGGAGACTCACAAGAGGGCCCGCGGGGTCCCCTTCCTTACACTGGCATCACGCCCTATTTCTCCATTGTGCGACACCCCATGTGCACGACAGAAACGCTCCCGCGGCAGGAACGACTGTGAATTTAATCGGTCCCAGTGGTGATAGGCATTTGGATGGTTCTGGAAGCTTGCATATTATGAGCATGCCTCGGTGCCTTTGGCCAACTCCCTTGAGAGAGCTTGCTCACTTCATAGTCCCCAGATGTCCTAGCGGGCATCCCCACCCCCAGCCACCTTGCTGTGGGAGGTCTGTGTCCCCCCCCCCCCCCCCCAAATCCCTGTGCTGAAATCTGCCCCCCAAGGTGGTGGTTTCGGGAGGTGAGGCCTCGGGGTGGGATCAGGTCAGAGGGTGCGGCCCCCACGAATGGATGAGCGCCCTGATGAGAGAGACACCAGAGGGCTCCCTGCCCCTGCGTCCTGTGAGCACACGGGGAGAGGACAGTGGTCAGTGAGCCAGGAAGAGGCCCTCACCAGACACAGAGCCAACAGGCGCCTTGAACTTGGACTCCCGGCCTCCAGACCAGTGAGAAACAAATGTCTGTCGTTATAAGCCGTCCAGTAAATATTCCGTGAGGGCAGCCCCCCTGTGGGCTGACACTTTCCCCCCTCCCCCCCGCCGTGGAACCTCCCCCGCCACGTGACCAGTCATCGCCACCCGCAGGTGACCGACAACGGGTTGTTCGGACCCCTTTTGGAAGAAGAGTAAACCCCACCTCTCGGTCCCAGGCGAAGAAGGGCCTTTTGTCGCCTGAGCTCTCCAGGACGGTGGTCCAGTTCTGCGGCTGGGATCTGCACAGCGCCATCTGGGCCGTCAGGGAGTACGTGTACGTGAACAGCCCGTTCACCTCCAGCAGGACGAACTCTGCCTTCGTCACCTCCTGGAACTTTCCTTCCCGCCACCTAGGACACACGCGCAGGGCTTGGCTGCAGGGGGTTGCAGCAGCCCCAGATGTCACGAGACAGTTCTGGGGACGGCGGGGGCGGCAAGCGAGGTCCCCTGGCCTCACCCGGCTGCCACTTGGCAGGGGACCAGCAGCAGGCGGGACGGGGCAGGGCCAGGGGGGGGGGGGGGCGCGGGCACGGTGTCCTGTGGGTGGCCACCAGAGGCCTCTCTGAGAAGCAGAGACTGGAAGAAATTGATGGGATGTTCTACAGGCAAAAAATGGCACGGGTAAAGAAGTAGATGAGGGGCGACTGGGGGGCTCAGTCGCTGAAGCGTCCGGCCTTGGCTCAGGTCATGATCTTGCGGTTCGTGGGTTCGAGGCCCACATCGGGCTCTATGCCGTCAACACAGAGCCCACATCGGATCCTGTCTGTCGCTCCCTCTGCCCCTTCCTTGCTCCCGCATGTGCCCTCTCTTCTCTCCCTCAATAATATTAAACAATTTTTAAAAAATAGATGAATGAATAAGCAAGTAAACCAACAAAGAAAACCCTTCACAGCTGTCCTCTGACATTTTTCTAACGACATCTGCCAACATTCAAAAGGTGTATATTAGGGCCGTTAATGAGGGTTGTTCTAAATCATTATTTTTTGGCATATGTCCTGTGCTCTCCTGCCGGGCGGGAGCTCACACCCCTCCTCTGCCCGGACGCCTCCCTTGATCTCCATACCCCGTGTGGGTTTGCGTCCCCGCCGCCTGGCAGCTCTGAGTATGGGGCTCGGCCGTCGGGCCCGGCCGGGTCCCGTGTGCGCGGCCCACAGCCTCGCCCGGGCGCGGGATCGAGGCCACGAACCCGCCCGTTTGCAGGTGTGAGTGGGTGCCTGCTGCCGTCAATCAACTGCTCTTTAGTCAGATGGTCTGCAGGGCACTGAGCTGAGCCCCCGGCCTCCAAGTGCTTACTTAAATCGGTTGGCATTCAGCAAAATGGAAAAGCTGCTTCCTCAGGCGCACTGGCCCCACGTACCAACCCCCCCCCCCAACCCCGGCCCCCCCGGCTCATCCAGTACCCACCAAAGTGTAGCCATCACGCAGGGCGGGGTGTGCAGGGGGCGTGGAGGAAGACGGCAGAATCCACAGAGGGGGCAAATGAATGCTATGGACTCAACCATGTCCCCCAGAGCGCCCCCCACCCCCGGGGACTGTATTTGGAGGTGGGGCCTCTACACGGGGAATTAAGGTGGAATGAGGTCCTCAGGGAGGGCCCTGATCCCACAGGAAGGGGAGGAGACGCAGTGTCGCGCGGGAGGACGCAGAGAGAAGGTGGCCGGCTGTGAGCCAAGGAGGGAGCCTCCCCAGGAGGGGGACCCGCGCCCTGTCCACGCTCTGACCTTGGCCTTCTGGCCTCCGGAACCGTGAGAGAATCACTGTCTGCCGTTTGAGCCCCCAGACGGCGGTAAATTTCGTTATAGCGGCGGGAGCTGAGAGATTGCAGGGAGGGGACAAAACAAGGGCGGGGGAAGGTGTGGAGAGAGGGGTGGGGAGGGCGGCGGTGAGAGGGGTGCGGAGTGGGGAGCGTGATCTGAGGGCCCGGGCTGCGGGGTCTTACAGTTCCACCACCGGCCTCCAGGGGGTGTTGTAGTAGACGAGGCGGGGGCAGCCCAGCTTCTCGTACCGATAGTTCACCACCAGGTCCTCGCGGGACATCTGCCCCCGGAAGTTGGGGTCATACGCTTCCCTAGGCAGACACGGGGAGGGGGCAGTGGATGGCCCTGCGCCGCCAGCCTCCCCCATCAGACTGTGGGCGTGCCAGACCTCTGCAGTCGTGGGAACCGAGTCCTTAAAATAAATCTCCGTGCCTCTCCTATCTCTGGCCCTCTCTCTGTCTCTCCTCCTGTCTCTGTCTCTCTCTTAGGCTCTTTGTATCTCCGAGTGCGTCCCGTCACTTTTCTCTCTCCCTGGAGGTCCGTGTCACGCACCTGTCCGTGCCACCCCCCCCCCCCCCCGGTCTGAGTGCAGGTTCACTGGCCGCGTTGGGCCTTGGCTGTGGGTGTGGACAGGAAGGTGACTGACTCCTGGCTTGTATCTGGGGGCCGTGGTGTATAAAACACACGCGTGTCTTCATGCTGGGGGTCGGAGTTCTCTGTTCCCCGGGTTCCAAGAAGGGTCGAGTCCCACCCATCCCACCCCATGCCCACTTGGTGGCCCTGGGGACCAGCTGCACTGCACAGAGGGTCACCCTGGCCCTCACCCCCTCCTGCCTTGGCAGACAGTGTTGGGCTAACTGCCAGCTCAGAGGAACAGGTGCCCGGGGCCCATGAGCTGGTGGCAGGCTGGCAAGATGGCAGAAAGGTGGCCTGGTAGGTGGACAGACCTGAGCCACATCACAGTGGCCCTCCCACAGGCCCGGCACCTCCCCTACCTGTCCTCTCCCCGCCCCGGATTCCCTTCTGTCGGGAAACCAATTTAAAAACGATTTCTGAGTTGTCTTTGGGGCTGGGGGACAGTCAAAGGGAGGGACAGTCAAAGGTTTCACCAACGGAAACCTTAGGCTCACTTCTCGATGATGTAGCTGTAGTTGTCCTGAAGGCCCACGGGGTCCAGGATGCCGTTGGAACAGGCTGAGATTTCGCTGCAAGCGAGAAAAAGCGGTGAGAAGCTTCCAGACCCCACACAGCGCCAAAGGATTGTGAATTCTTCCCTTGGACGCGTATACCCCCGCTGGTTTGATTTTGGAGAACTTTCTTACTTCCATCCTCCCTACCAGTCCCAGAATGTCTCCAAGGAGCCAGAACTCGTGTGGGAGACCGACATCAGAGGCCAGGACCTAGGCGCTGGGTGTCCTGGCTCTTGAGACCATCATTTCCTGGGTTTTCTTTGTAGTGTTACATCTGTGCCTGCCTCTTTATGCAATATGGTTTATTTTGGGCCGGTTTCAGATTTTAAGGACTAGAATCATGCTGTGTGTGTCGTTTCGAATCTTCTGTTCCACATCCCTGGCGCACGGCTATGATAGCCCATTGCATCGAGCCACTGCACCTGTTTATTTCCTGTCAATGGGATTCGAGCTGGCCTGCTTCCAGCTTGGAGCTATTAGGAATAATGCCGCTGAGAACATTCTGGAACCCTTGCCAATGTAAACGTGCCAGATTGGAATTGCTGGGTCAACAGATGTGTTTTCTAAAGCAGCTGAAAAACGTACATACCCGCGGCAAAGTCTGTGTGTTCCGGAGGCTGCCGGGGGCTCCCGGTCCTTACCAGTACTTGCGCCTGGCCGGGCTTTGCAAATTTGACCACGCTGGTGGATGAGAGTGATGGTCTCTAATAAAAGTTTTCATTTTCTTTTCCCTATGAAGTGAGGCTGACCGCATTTTTGGCACCTTTTCCTATGCTTACCAGCCGTTTGGATTCCTTTCTTGTTTCTTTCCTGGAAGTGCCTGTTCAAGACTTTTGCCCATTTTTAAAAAATTAGTTTTTTTTTTAATTATTAATTGGTAGGAATTCTTCATAAAGTCTCAGTAGCACGTGTGACGCTTGATCTTGGGGTCATGAGTTTGAGCCCCACAGTGGACGTAGAGATCACTTAAAAAATAAAATCTGCTTTTTTAGTTTTTTATGAGATATTTTTAAAGGTTTATTTCTTTAGAGAGAGAGTGCGAGTGGGAGAGGGGCAGAGAGGGAGAGGAGAGAGAGAATCTCAAGCAGGCTCTGCACAGTCAGTGCACGGCCTAACGTGGGGCTCAAACTCACCAACCGTGAGATCGTGACTGGACCCAAAATCAAGAGTCAGATGCTTAACCGACTGAGCCACCTAGGCACCCCCACCCAAATACAGTCCGTTTACAAGTCCATTGCTGGTTATGCATGTGCAAATATCTTCCCCACGCTCTTTATGGCAAAAGCTATTTGTATGTTGTTTAAAAAATGTTCCCTGCACATTATGTCCTTGTATATAAATATCTCATTTGTTGATTCAACAAAATGTTTCCATTTGGGGGAAGTGTGGTAAAATCATCACCTGTGTTTATTAGTGCCCTTGAGCAGGGGACATTGAAGCTGGCCCCGACTAGCTCCTGAGAGCCAAGCATTAAATCTGCTGGAATTTTGTGAGCCGGTGGATCATTCACGATGGTACTTGAAATCTACACGGGAGTATTCACACCACAGGAATTGGCAAGGGCTACGATTCAGGGCCTCCCCCTCCACCCAGAACTGGTTGTCACCCATTTACCAGCACGCCACTGCCTGCAGGGGAAAAGTATGGCAATTTGGCTGATCTTCTGGTTTCTTCCCTTTTTTGTGCCTTGGATTCTCAGGGCTGCATTCCCTGGGGGTAACTATGGATACTGGAGCAAAGTTCCCCCAAAATATCAGCAACCAATTAAAACCAAAAACCGTAAGCAATTAAAAAAAATTTTTTTTTTAATGTTTATTTATTTTTGAGACAGAGAGAGACAGAGCATGAAAGGGGGAGGGGCAGAGAGAGAGGGAGACACAGAATCGGAAGCAGGCTCCAGGCTCCGAGCTGTCAGCACAGAGCCCGACGCGGGGCTCGAACTCACAGACCGCGAGATCGTGACCTGAGCTGAAGTCGGACGCTTAACCGACTGAGCCACCCAGGCGCCCCAAAAACTGTAAGCAATTTTAATCAAAATGAGGAATTCAGGGACTCGTAAAAGATGACAAGAAGAAAGAAAGAAAGAAAGAAAGAAAGAAAGAAAGAAAGAAAGAAAG
>NC_064816.1:3886667-3907420 GCF_023721935.1 Panthera uncia | reverse complement strand
AAGAAAGAAAGAAAGAAAGAAAGAAAGAAAGAAAGAAAGAAAGAAAGAAAGAAAAGAAAAGAAAGCGAACAAACACATGATTAGGAAAGAGAGCAAAGTGTAAATATCACCAAGCTGGTAAAGGAGGGGCGAACACTGTGCCAGAAACCAAACTCAGCCCGTCGGTATTCATTATTTAACTATTTCTTTTTTTTCCCCTAACATTTATTCATTTTTGAGAGATAGAGACAGAGCGTGAGCAGGGGAGGGGCAGAGAGAGAGGGAGACACAGAATCCAGGCTCCAGGCTCTGAGCTGTCAGCACAGGGCCTGACGCAGGGCTCGAACCCACGAACCGCGAGATCATGACCTGAGCTGAAGTCAGACGCTTAGCCGTCTGAGCCACCCAGGTGCCCCATTATTTAACTATTTCTTATGAGAATGTTAAATATACATAAAAACGCACAGGAAAATGTCACCCGATTTCAACAGTTGTGAAACAACTGTGACCAAGCCTGTCACGTCCCAGTCCCCGCCCCGATATCAACACACTTACTTCTGAATGACGATCTTTTTCTCCTGGTCACAACCCACTGAAATGAGTGCCGTCTGCGGAGGAGAGAGGCAGGGATGCTGACCGGGGTCGGTGAGGGCCGCTGATGGCCCGGCTGTGGTAAGAACCCACGTGGGGACACTCACACCCAGGAGAGACAGGAAACGGTGTGCCCAGATCCTGACACGGTGACCCAGTCTCCCGGGACTCACCGTAACTGGGCCTGGCCCCGCGGAGCTCAAGCCCTAAGGGCTTGCCAGAGCTATGGGGGTGCAGTTAAGTCCCCCGTCACTAGCTTATATCTTGTTCCAACCAGAGGCCAGTTGATAAATGTGGGACAATACTTGGCATACAGAAGACAAACATGGATTTACCACGGGACAGGACGCAATATTCCTATCAATTTTACGAAAATCGTGGTAAAGGGGCGCCTGGGTGGCTCAGCTGGTTAAGCGTCTAACTCCTTTCCGGTTCAGGTCATAATCTCATGGTTCGTGAGATCGAGCCCCACATCTGTGCTGACAGCACAGAGCCTTGCTGTCTTGGGATTCTCTCTCTCCCTCTCTCTCTCTCTCTCTCTCTCTCTGCCCCTCCCCTGCTCTCTCTATTTCTCTTTCTCTCCAAATAAGTAAATAAACTTTAAATAAATAAGTAAATCAATCAATAAATAAACTTTAAAAATGTGGTAAAATACACATAACGGGAAATGTACCATGTTAACGATTTTAAGCGCAAAGCTCTAGGCCGTCAGGCGCACTCACACGGCTGTACACCCACCCCCACCAACTGTTTCCAGAACCTTCTCATCTCCCCAAACTGAGACTGTCCCCATGAGTCCTGACACCCCACCCCCTGCCCCACCCCTGGTGCCCACCATCTGTCTCTGTGGACGGGACTGCTCTGGGGACCTCAGAGAAGAGGAATCAGACAGTATTTGTACTTCTGGGATTGACTTCTTTCACTGAGCGTAACATCTTCAAGATCCATCCATGTTGTGGTGGGTGTCGGAACGGACCGCACTGTGTTTATTGGTTCATCCATCAGTGGACATTTGGGTAGCTAACACCTTTTGACTATTACAAATAAGGCCACTGTGAATATATGTGTACAGGTTTCCGTGTGCGGTTTTCCGTTCTCTTGGGAGCACCGAGGAGTGCTGTCACCAGAGTTGGCCAGAGGTGTTCTGGGGATGACCAAGGAACGAGACGAGACACCTGCTCCTAGGATGGTGAGTCTTGAGGGGCAGCCCTGGGGGATGCTGTTGCGGGGCGGCGGGGGGCAGGGAGTGACCCTCGCAACCGGGACCAGATCACCTCCATTTTCAAATCCTGAACATAGGCTCGGCCAGCCCCTCAGGGGAAATCCAGGGGAGACCCACCACCATTATTCTTAACGCTAACAACAAAGAATATGGGACAGGGAAAATTTGGGACGTACCAGTGGCTTGAGGTCCACACAGGAAATTTCCTTGTTGGCTACGTCCAGAGTGATGGTAGATACTGTGGGTTTCTTTATGCTGCGAGGCAATGGGAGTGCGTATTATCGCATATCAGTGTCACAAATAGTATCAGGGTTAAAAACAATCACCAACCCACCGATTTACTTATCCATCCATCCATCCATTCATCATCCATCCAGGCCTCCGCTTGTCCATCCATTCATCCATTTGTTCCAGAATACTGACGGAGAACCTCTGCTCACACGTGGTGGCCCCACCCTCCCTTGAGTTTCTACCTCTTCTTGAGTCAGTTTTATTCATTGACGTATAACAACTTCTTGAAAACCACATCTGACATCCATTATTATTACCTAGCTACGTATCACAGCATTATTATCACCTAGCTGCGTATAATGTTTTCTTGTTCTGTTTTTCACTGAAGTATAATTGCAATACAATATCATATTGGGGCTCCTGCGTGGCTCAGTCTGTTGCACGTCTGACTTCGGCTCAGGTCACGATCTCGCGGTTCACGAGTTCGAGCCCCGCGTCCAGCTCTGTTTTGACAGGTCAGAGCCCGGAGCCTGCTTCGGATTCTGTGTCTCCCTCTCCTCTCTCTGCCCCTCCCCCACTCATCTCTGTCTCTGTCTCTGTCTCTGTCTCTCTCTCTTTCAAAAAATAAAAGCATTTAAAATTTTTTCTTTAAAGAAATGCAATATCATCTTAGTTCCAGGCATACAACATAGTTATTTAATGTCTGCATACATTGCAAAAGGATCGCCATTAATAGGCTAGTTACCGTCTGTCACCATACAAAGTTAATACAACATTACTGACCGTGTTACCCAGGCACTTCAATACATCCCCATGACTTCTTTATGTTATAACTGGGGGCGTATTTCATTGTATACATACACCGCGTCTTCTTCATCCATTCCCCTCTAGATGGATTGCTTAGATCAGATGGCTTCCATAATTTGGCTTTTGTAAATGATGCTGCGACAAAGGGGCGCGTGTATTGTTTCAAAGTAGCGTTTCGGTCTTCTTCAAATAGTCAGACCTGGAATTGGGTTGTGTGGTGGGTCTCCGTTTCATTTTCTGAAGAGCCCCCGTCCTGTTCTCCAGAGCGGCTGCACCAGTTTGCATTCCCACCGACAGTCCAGGGCGCCCCTTTCTCCGCATCCTCGCCAACCCTCGTTTCTTGTGTTGTTGATTGTAGCCATCGTGACGGGTGTGAGGTGGTGTCTCGATGTGCTTTTGATCTGCGTTTCCCTGATGCTGAGTGACGTGGGGGCATCTTTTCACGTGTCTGTTGGCCATGTGGATGTCTTCTCTGGAAAAGCGTCTCTTCAGATCTTCTGCCCATTTTTTCATCGGGTTGTCGTTGTTCTTGAGTTGCGCGTGTTCCTGACGTGTTTTGGACATCGGCGTCTTCTCCCAGTCCGTGGGCCGCCTTTTCATTTTGTGGGTGGCTTCCTTCACTGTGTGGGAGCTTTTGAGTTGGGTGAAGCCCCTCCCCTTATTCTTTCATAAGTCTCCACACTGGTCATTTTCTGTTCTACTGTTTATTTCAATTCTCTCCTCCTTCGTCAGGATTGCGGGGTCGCCTTGTGTACCGGGCTTCTGAAGAACCAGCTTTATGTGTCACTTTGACTTTATCCTGTCTTTTTGCCCTCCGTTTAATACATTTCAGATTGTATCATCGTTAACTCCCTTCTTTTTGTGGTTCCCCTGGTTCTTTAAGTTCAATGTTTACTTCATGCGTCTTCAATCCATTCTTCCCCCTCATAATAAAAGTGCTCAGGGTACAGATTTTCCTCTGAGTATGTTTCAGCCGTGTTGCATGGATTCTAGGATTCAAGGGTTATTTATAAAAGCGTCTGTTACTTTCCAAGAAAGGGGGCTTTTTGTCATTGGTTTTGTTTTTCTGGCCATTCAGTTCTAGTTTTGTTGGATTATGGTCTGAGCATGTGGTCTGAAAATCCCTACTGGGAGATCTGGTTGATTTTTTTAATTGCCAAGTACATAAAAAATTGAGTTAAATATTTTTTTAATGTTTATTTGTTTTTGACAGAGAGAGAGAGAGAGAGACAGAGTGTGAACGGGGGAGGGGCAAAGAGAGAGAAGGAGACACAGAACCCGAAGCAGGCTCCAGGCTCCGAGCTGTCAGCACAGAGCCCGACACGGGGCTCGAACTCATGAACCACGAGATTGTGACTGGAGCCAAAGTGGGACGCTCAACCGACTGAGCCCCCCAGGCGCCCCTAGAACACTTTAGTTCCGATGTCTTAGCAAATTCCAATTATGTGATACAGTGATACAAAATTCCACATGTAGAATGAAGACTTGTTGAAATACATATTCTAGGGACCCCCTGTGCGTGGGGTCACGCAGGACGTGTCCTTCTGTGTCTGGCTTCTGTCACCACACACAGCGTCCTCAGGGTCCATCCACGTGGTGGCAGGCGGCAGGACGTCCCTCCTTCCTGAGGCTGGGTGATATCCCAGCGTGTGGATGGACCGCACTGTGTCCACCCACTGGGCCGTCTGCGGATACGGGGCTGTTTCCACGTTTTGGTGATTGTGAATCAGGCTGCTGTAAACACGGGTGTGCACGTATCTGTTCCAGTCCTGCTTCCCATTCTTCCGGGTGTAGACCCAGAAGCGGGGTTGCCAGGTCGTATGGTAATTCTATGTTCAATGTTTTGAGGAACCACCATTTAGAAAGTGTTGCCAACTATTCTGGCCTTACTGTCCTTGGAGGGAGGGAGTCTGGATCTCGGCCCCGCGTTCCCAGATCTGTCAAGGGAACCCCATACCCAGGGGCCGCCCACTCCCACCTAGGCGACTGCGTACCTGGAGGTGAAGTTGGGGTTGGCCCTGCCCCAGTGGTGCTGCTGCCTCAGGGAGATGTTCTGTGGAACCGAGAAAAAACACAACGGTGGGGCAGCCCGGGGTGGCTGAGGATCCGGGCTCGGGGGGGGACACTGAGGTAGGACGGGGCTTTGGGAGGAGGAGCCTGGAAAGCATCCAGCTGCCTCTTGATTCTAATTGTACCACCCGTGAGAGGCTTCTAGAAGTTCATAGAAATGACCGACCCCAAGCTCCTTCGTTTCCTGGCTGCCTTTGTCTGAGGGACCCGGAGTGAGGGGTGACTTTGTTTCCCCTCTTCTTTAGGAGGTGACGGGGACCGGTCCAAAAATCCCCCTGTGGCTGACTGATGCCTTGTCAGGTTCCCGTTTTGTGGAAACCGCCCAACCCTACCCTAGGCTTCCGGGGTCAAGTGCGAACTCCACGGTGTGACCGTGAGGCCTGGCTCGGCCCCGTGGAGCACCCTGGCCTCCCGTTTGGCCAAGACCCTCCTGCCCACCCGCCCCCCGTTTCACCTCCATCCTCGTGCCTCAGTTTACCCAGCTACCCAGATTTCCCTGGGGCTATGTTAGGCTCTCTGTCACGTCCTCCTGCTTGTCCCCTGTGCTTCCTGCCTGTAGGGAGCAGGGGAGGGGCGGGGAGCAGCAGGGCTGTGTCCTCTCCAGATGCTTTAGCGCCTTATCCAGCCGCGGGTGGGCGGGCAGGCGGGCGAGGAAGGAAGTTCAGGCCGAGGAAGCCTTCAGGCGGCCGGACCTGGCTGGGCCCAGTCAAGGCTGTGCCCTTCCCTGCACTGACCTGGGCCTGGGGCAGGGGCGCTGCTCACCAGTCTGTGCTTGGTGTTTCCGTCGTAGGTATAGCCGTCCTCGTAGATGGCCACCTGCAGCCCCAGGGAGTGGGGGTTGCTCACCATTGCCTGGTGGGGGGTGGGGGGTGGGGAAGGAGACGCACACCATTTACTGGGGCCGGGGGACACAAAAGGGCGCCACTGGGGTCTCACCCACAGGGGACCCCTGTGCCCCTTCACACTAAAAACCGAGCTTGCTCTGCAAAGGCAGCCGCCCCTCCGATCCCCATGCCCCCGCCCCACCTCGTCTACCCCCCAGTGTGGCCTCTGAGCCCCGGCACTGCAGACGGCTTGGAGCTGCGGGACCCAGACCCGTCCCTGCTGGTGGGTCTGCACCCACCCCCCCAGAGGGCCCCCCAAGGAGGCCCGTCCTGCGCAGGAGGCCGAGGGGAGAGCCCGAGATAAGAGCTGGAGCCAGCCTAGCCTCCCCTGGCTGGACTTCCCCCCATGGCTCTACATTAATCCGCCCCCCCCCCCCCCCCCCCCCCCGCCCGAGAGTCTGGGCTTGGCCACTTGGGTTTCAGGTCTGGGGACCCCCCACTGTCTCTTGAGCACCTCCCGCCCTGTGAGGGGAGGCGGGAGGCAGGACTGCTGGCCGGAAGCACAGAAGCAGGTCCGGCTGGGCTGAGGAAGAGGAGTGGGAAGCATAGAACAGCCCAGAAGCAGGATGGAGAAGGAGGCACGGAGGCCCCGGGGAAGGAGGCCAGCCGGGCGGAGGCCGTTTCTCCACAGCGTCACGGGTGAGGGCTCTCCCCGGCGGTGCCAGGGGACTCGCAGGGCCTGCGACGCTGGGGGGCCCCCAAGTACCAGAGGCACCGGATGGCGTCAGGAGGAGGTGGCCTTACCAGTGGGACCGGTGACCTGCCTGGCCGCGGAATCATGAGCGCTGTGAGCTGCAGTTTGCTGTTCATGTCGATGCTGTACATCCTGTTGTCAAACTCTCCTTGCAGAAGCTCTACCTGGGCAGAAACGCCGCGCAAATCAATCCGTCGCGTCAGATTCGCGGGGGCGGGCAGGCAGCGGTCTCCCCTGGGGATGGAACCTTCTAGTCTTTCGTGCACGTCACTGTCTTCCCTGCCGGATCCTGCAGCCGCCCCCCCCCCCCCCCCGTAGAGCCTCGCGGCCCACCCCATTGCAGACGAGCCTCCTCTTTCTAGAAGTCTCCCCACCCCCCCCCACCACGCCTGATTTTTGCCATAGTTGCTTCTTTGCCAAGTGTGCATCCCTAGGTGATGTAACTTGGTCCGGCCCGTTTTCAAACATTGTTCTAAGCCCCTTGCAATCCACAGGCTCCCCCCTCACCCCGCCCTCTTCGTGTCTCTTCATCGCTGAAGCCCCCCGGCTGCTGGACCCGTAGATTCTCACAGTCTGGATTTTCCTGGTGCAGGTGGGCGTTCGAGGATGGGTCTGTCGGGTTTGGGTTATTACACTTTGGCTTATTATCTAATACTGTGTGATTTATCTTTGCTGCCCAGCTTTCATCCGGGGGATTTTTGTGTTTTGCTTTTTTTTTTTTTTTTAACATTTATTTATTTTGGGGAGACAGAGAGAGACAGAGCGTGAACAGGGGAAGGGCAGAGAGAGAGGGAGACACAGAATCGGAAACGGGCTCCAGGCTCCGAGATGTCGACACAGAGCCTGACGCGGGTCTCGAACCCACGAACTGTGAGATCGTGACCTGAGCCGAAGTCGGACGCTTAACCGACGGAGCCCCCCAGGCGCCCCTGCGTTTTTGTTTTTGTTTTTAAAGTAGGCTGTAGCCCAACGTGGGGCTCAAACTCACGCCCTGGAGATCAAAAATCACAATGCTTTTCCGACTGAGTCAGCCAGGCGCCCCGTCACCCGTGGGTTTTTGTTACACTGTGTAGTTGCTGGTTTGGGTGGGGCTTTTGGTGGGGGTGGGATTTGGGAAAACCACTTGCTAAAGGCACAGCCTTTTTCCCCAGAAGAGTTCAAGGGCCCACCAGAAAATCCCCATGGCTGGGGACTGATGGTTTATTGTGGCAAGTAGAGGAAAGAAGAAAAAAAATCACTCCCATCTCCTAGCACCATCATTTCATAAGAGGATATTTTCATAGATCGATATACTCAGTAGTTGTTTCCCATATCACTAAATGCCGTGGATCCAAAGGCCATTTGGAAATGGACACCCTAGGGGCGCCTGGGTGGCTCGGTCGGTTAAGCGGCTGACTTCGGCTCCGGTCATGATCTCACGGTTCATGGGTTCAAGTCCTGCATCGGGCTCTCTGCTCTCAGCACGGAGCCTGCTTCAGATTCTGTGTCTCCCTCTCTCTCTGCCCCTGCCCCATGCTCTTTCTCTCTCTCTCTCTCTCAAAAATAAGCGTTAAAAAAAAAAAAAAAAGAAAGGGTGCCTAGAACATTGATCTAAACAGTTACGATCACATACTTTGCAAATGTCAACTTGCAGTTGGGGATCCATGAGAATCTCCTGAACGTTCATAGGGCACCTCTGGAAATCAAAAGCTGGAAACATTGGATCGGGGAGCGGGGTCAGTATTTCCACTTGCCCCACATCAGTGAACATCACGGCTGCCTCTTGGGACCAGATGTTTTGGCCTGAAAACTAAGAGAAAAGCAACTTGAGAGATCAGGCCATTCTAAGTCTTTTTTGAGGATGTAAATTTTATCTCACGATTCAGGTTTACATTTAGAAGGAAGACCAGATAAAGTCATCAGTACGCTTCATTCATTCCTTGGTGATTAATGATGGAAACTCCGTATTTCCTCAGCAGAGAGGATACACAGGAAATAATTCTAGACTTATCCACAGGTCCCGGACCGCTCTGGAAAGTCGGACGAAAGCTAATGACCCTCCCCCAGAAAATGCTGTGGTTGTCAAGAATGTGTCAGTGTGACGGGGTCCTGGGTGGCTCAGTCGGTTAAGTGTCCGACTCTTGGTTTTGACTCAGGTCATAATCTCACAGTTTGTGAGTTCGAGCCCCGTATCAGGCTCTGTGCTGACAGCGTGTAGCCTGCTTGGGATTCTCTCTCTCTCTCTCTCTCTCTCTCTCTCTCTCTCTCTTTCTCTCTCCCTCCCTCCCTCCCTCTCCCTCTCTTTCCCTCTCTGTCTGCTCCTCCTACGTTCACTTTCTCTCTCAAAAATAAGTTAACTTTAACAGTCCTCACGTTTCTTTTCTGGCTTAGCTGCTAATGAGTTAACGGGCCCTTAAGAAAGAGAGAAATCTGAACTTCAGTTTTTCCTCTCGTGTAAAAGTTGGACGATATTATCTCCTTCCTGGGGTTTTGTGAGAGTGAAATAAAATTAGGCATGACGTAAAAGGGGATGTGAAATAACTGTGGCATCACCGCTTCTGGTCTCTCTGTGACTCAGTTTTTCCGTCTGTCCAATGGGGACAATACAAGGTTCTTCGACTTCTTTTTTTTTTTTTACGATTATTTGTTTATTTCTTTTTTAGTTATCTCTACCCTCAGCGTGGGGCTCGAACTCACAGCCCAAGATCAAGAGTCACATGGTCCGCCGACCAAGCCCCCCAGGTGCCCCCGAGGTTCTACTTCTAAGACGATGGTCGGGATTAAATGGGGTTAACAGAGGGAAACCGCTCAGACCAGCACCTAGTATATCCTGAACGCCCAGTAAGTTTTAGCTGCTGTGGCCGTAAATCCCATATTAATTAAAATCATTAAGCGATTGCCGTTGTTATTAAACTACCACTACTATTTTCATAACTAGAATGATTTCCCGCCTTCAGGAAAAGGATCGGCGGCTTGAGAACGAGACCGTAATTCCTCACCGACACGGCGATAAGCAACACTTTGATTGTACCTACTTTGATTAGAGAACTTGGCAGGATTCCGAGGCTGCCATAATACAAACTGTTCTCCCGAGTTAAGACTGCCAGTTCATTCTGATCTAGGAGAAAAGAAACAAGATAGAACAAAATGGAAATGAGGGCTGTTTCCGTGGACAAAACTGGAACAAATCTAACAAGCTGTTAAAAAACAATTCCGCCCCATTCCATCATATAGACCAGGGGTCAGCAAACTTCTTTTGTAAAAAGCCAGATGGCAGGGGCGCCTGGGTGGCTTGGTTGGTTGAGCGTCCGACTTCGGCTCAGGTCATGATCTCGCAGTCCGTGAGTTCGAGCCCCGCGTCGGGCTGTGTGCTGACAGCTCAGAGCCTGAAGCCTGCTTCGGATTCTGTGTCTCCCTCTCTCTCTGCCCCTGCCCCACTCATGCTCTGTCTCTCTCTGTCTCAAAAATAAATAAACGTTAAAAAAAATTTTTTTTTTTTAAAAAAAGGCCAGATGGCAAATGTTTTCTGCTTTGCTGGTCAGGTGCTTTGTTACAAGTGTTCAGCTCTCTGACAGCAGCTACAGACCAGTTAGTTGTAAATGAACGGATGTGATTGCGTTCTAAGAAAACTGTATTTTTTTTTTGAAGTTTGTTGATCTTGAGAGAGAGAGAGAGAGAGAGAGAGAGAGAGAATGAGCAGGAGGGTAGGCGAGAGGGAGGGAGACAGAGAATCCCAAGAAGGCTCAGCCATCAGCGCCAAGCCTGATGGGGGGCTCGAACTCACGAACCGTTGAGATCATGACCTGAGCAGAAACCCAGAGTCGGATGCTAAACAAAAATTGTTTTCTTCCGTGTGTATGCATGTGCCCAGATGAACTAGAACTGAACTAACCGGTCCTCCACGGGTGGGCCTGGAGGTTGTTTCTGGTCTTTCGCAGACACAGAGCTCCAAGGAACACAGGAGAGCACTAAAAGGTTTTCTGAAAGGGTCAACATGACCGGATGTGTATTTTTATTCTTAAAAAAAAAAAAAAAAAGACAAACAAGGAAGCTTTCAGAAAAAGTGAGCCTTAAGCTGAACCTTGGGGAAAGCCTCTGATATAGAAAAGTGGAGGTGTGTTTGAGGAGCGAGGAGTGAATTAATGTACTGAGGGTTTCTCGACCTTGGCGCTAGTGAGGTTAGGGACCAGATCCTTCTTTGCGGTAGTTTGGGGGTGAGGGGGGTGCATCCTGGCACTATAGGATGTTAAGCAGCATCCCTGGCCTCTACCCAGTAGATACTAGGAGCACGCCCCCCGATGAGACAACCACGGATGTCCCCAGACACCGCCGAGTGTCCCCAGGTTGACGAAATGGGGACTTGGCTGTATAACAGGTAGAAGGTTTCAGGTATGCAGGAATTAATTGTATTTGTAACGTTAAGAAGAAAAATTCCTCTAAGGGACCATGCACCTCTAAGGGGTCTAAGGGACCCCATGCACAGAGGGAAATAGTGACTTAAAACTCAAGCGACGGCCCCCTTCGCCCGGTTTACTCCACTATTTGCCTTTCCAACCCACGAACCGTGTGAAGAGAATTACTCGGGCGAATGTCATCTTTTAAGACAGCACCAGGACAATGATTTGGTTGCAAAGAAATCCTGGGGATGCCAGCTGGTGGGGGTTGAAACGTGTCCCCTCCAAAAAAGACAGATTGGGGTCCTAACCCCCAGGACCTCAGCAGGGGACTGTATTTGGGGATCAGGTCTTTCCAGACGTGATCAAGTCCCAGTGAGGTCATCAGGGTGGGTCCTAATCCAATATGACTGGCATCCTTATAAAAAGGGGAAACATGGGGCGCCTGGGAGGCTCAGTCGGTTGAGTGTCCGACTGTGGTTCAGGTCTCAGTTTGTGGGTTCGAGACCCGCGTTGGGCTCTGTGCTGACAGCTCAGATTCTGTGTCTCTGCTTCCGATTCTGTGTCTCCCTCTTTCTCTGCCTTGCTCCACCCCCCCCTTAAGAAAACATTAAATTTTGGGGCGCCTGGGTGGCTCAGTCGGTTAAGCGTCCGACTTCAGCCAGGTCACGATCTCGCGGTCCGTGAGTTCGAGCCCCGCGTCAGGCTCTGGGCTGATGGCTCGGAGCCTGGAGCCTGTTTTCGATTCTGTGTCTCCCTCTCTCTCTGACCCTCCCCCGTTCATGCTCTGTCTCTCTCTGTCCCAAAAATAAATAAAACGTTAAAAAAAATTAAAAAAAAAAAAAGAAAACATTAAATTTTTTTTAAAGGGGAAATATGGACATGGAGACATGCCCAGTAGGGGGCACAGTGTGCAGACATAGGGGACAAGGACCGTCTACAACCCAGAGAGACAGGCCTGGGGCACATCCTGTCCTAGAGCCTCTGCGGGGAGCACGGGCCAGCCCACATGTTGATGTCGGACTTCTGGCCTCTAGAACCTTCCCCCCACCCTCCTTCCCCGGTTTGTAGGCATTTGTGGTAGCGGCCTTAGGAAGCGAGCACCCGATGAACGGTCCATCGTGGTGAAAAGGCACAATAGTTTATGGCGGGAGCTGCTCTCGAACGTGCGATGATCACACTGTGGTTTGGTTTGGGCCGGACCGGATCTAGCGGGGTCGGCGGCGAACAAGCCCAGTGTAGGGCACCTTCTAGAAAGCTACCCGTAGGCTGGCCACGCACTGGCAGCAATGTTGTGGATGGTGACGTTGGTTTCCGAAACGGAAGAATACGAGATGCGGGGTTCTTCGTCCACGGGGACAGGGTAAACGAGCTGACCTATGAGACGACAGGGCAGGATCATGAGGAAAGGGACCCCCGCCGCCCGCCCACCCCAGCCCTTGGTTAGCGACTCAAGTGGTAACCGAATGGAGGCAGACACGGCCCGGGGCCGCACTGCCGTGGAGCGTTGCACAGAATGCGCTTAGGTGTGAGCAAAGCAAGCCCGGGTGGGACAGGAACGCCGGGCGCCGGCTGCAGGGTTCCGGAGACCTGGGTTTCTCACTGCAGGAGGCGTGAATGCCCCGGAATGCCTTTTACTATATGGGTAACATGGAATCAGAGCCTCCTTTCTGGAATGAGCGCCCCGAATGGACCAGTCAGCCCTGAGCCCTTTCCTTGCGTGGGGTGGGGCTGGGGGTGGGGGGGGACAACGGTGTTCAGGCGGCCTGACTGGTGCTGTGAAGCGGGCTGCGATTGTAGGTGCCCCTGCAGCCACATTGGTGCCCAGGGGGCCCTGACAGTCCGCCTTCCCGGGGTGGGGCTGCCTTCTGCTCCCTGTCTCATGCTGGCTGGCGGGCTGGGGCTCATGTAGCAGGCCAGCCGGAGGTGTGGTGACTTTTCCCGGCCAGGGGAAGCCCTGAGCCACGTCCCAGAGTCGTGAACCCGTGGTTCCTGGGTTGTCCTAGGTGACTGGGGTGAGGGGTGACTTTCAGAACCTGCCCGCATGGCCCTAAAGACTAGAGGAGGCAGGAAATGGGGTGTGGTGGGGTGCTGGACACAGTGAGGGCTCACAGTGGGAATGGGTTGGTCCAAGTCTGCTCAAGCCAAGGGAGAGAAAAACCCGCTGTGCTTTCCCCACCCGAGGGGACACCGTGGGGACACCGAGGGAGGCCCCAAGCCTGGGCCTCGCTCACCTGCGTTTCCAGAAACCAACAGGCTCTTCTCAAACCAGAAGATCAGAATGCCTTTCTGGCCCGGGGTGATGAGGATGTCAAGGGTCCCGTTGTAGTCAAAGGGCAGCCCCAAACTGCGGTTCAGGGGGTGTTCTGAGTAGCTGAACATAGCCTGAGAGAAAGAGATCGCTGAATCCCGTGGGGTGACAGGAGTCACGGGGTCGAGGGCGTCCGCGAGCTTGGTCACTGGGGCTTCCTTCAAACCTTATTATCGGGGCCAGTGGTTCTCATTGGGGCGGCCCTGCCCCCAGGGGACACTGGGCGATGTCTGGGACGTGTGGGGCAGTCGGGACTGGGGGAGCTCCTGGCGTGGGGTGGACGAGGCGGGGGTGCTGTTCCACACCCAGGGCGCCTGGGATGGCCCCAAACAACTATTCCTGCCACAGGGCACGCACGGCCGAGGCGGAGGAGCCCTGCCCTCTCCCTCTGGGCTGCCAGAGACACCGCGCTCAGGGCAGGATGGATGGCACGCGGCCCCCAGTGCCCCCACCTCGAGGACACAGGGGCCGGGCCCGTCTCCCTGACCCACTGGGCCCGTGAGCGCGCATCGGGCCCGACCCAGGCCCCCTGTGTAATACGCCGGCTGGCTCCGGTCCCCTGTCCCCGGGCTGGGCTGCCGGATGGCAGAGGAGCCAACTAAGGCAACACAGCAAACACGAAGGAGGTCAGACTTGAATCGCTGACGGGGGAGGCCAGAGACAGCGCGGAGCTCCCGGCCACCCCTCCCCCATGTTGAGGGCCGTGGGGTCAGGCGAGGGGCTCCCCTCACTGCAGAGGGAGCCCCAAACCAAAGGCTCCTAAAGTTTCAGGCACTCAGGGGCCAGGGGGAAGGGAAGCCAGGAGCGGAAAAGCACTGAGCACTGAGTACTGAGTGCTGAGTACCAAGCAGAGAGATGTGCCCTGCTGGTTTCTTCCTTCTCCTTAAGGAGGCTGTGGTCAAGGCACCTCAACAGACTTCAGCTGGACTACAGACAGAGACCTAGGGTCAAGGGCCCAGTGGCTAGGAATGCAAATGTGCAGCGAGCAAACCCCCCAGTGTAGACGTCTGCCAGCCAAGGCCTTTGGGATTGTGGGTAGGCAGGCCTGAGAAATCGTGCGCCGGTGGTAACCACGTGGACACCACCGCACTCACTCCAGAGCGATGCACGGCCCAGGGAACCTTATGCTAATGAGGGCACTCACGTGGGGACGGGACCACGCACCTGATCAGGGGGTGAGGGGATTTCAGCCACGGAGGTCAGCCCAAATTCTGGAAGCTTCCTCACAGCAGGGCTCCCCTGAACCACAGAGCTGTACATCCCACTTACAGTATCTGAAATGCTTGGGTACTGACTGTACCTAATCCTTTTCTGACTTAATATTTTTTTCTTCAAATGCACTTTCCAGTCTTATTCTAAAGGATATCTGTGATATCTGTTTCATATGCCAAGTTCCTGAATACACATGAAAATAATCTTTAGCCAATAGTTCAACATGAAACATTAAGATGATCTTTTGCGCGGTCAGTGACACATGCCCCACACCTTGTATTGTATCCCTAGTGTTCAGCATAGTGCTTAGCACCTCCTGGACACCACTTAAATACTGCCAAGTGCATGACGGAGTGGACAAATGAATGCGGGCGGAGATGGGTGGTGGGTGTGTGAGTGGGTAGATGGGTAGATGGATGCATAGGTAGGCAAATGGATGGATGAACGGCTGAGTAGGTAGGTGGAGTGGTGGGTGGATGAATGGATGGACAAGTAGGTAAATGGATGGATGGATGGATGGATGGATGGATGGGTAGGTGGATGGATGGATGGGTGAGTAGAGGGATAGTGGGATGGATGGATGGGTGGATGGATGGGTGGATGGATGAAGGGATGGATGGATGGATGGATAAGTAGGCAGGATAGGTGGATGGATGGTTGGATGGATGGGTAGGTGGATGGATGGATGGATGGGTGAGTAGAGGGATAGTGGGATGGATGGATGGGTGGATGGATGAAGGGATGGATGGATGGATGGATGGATAAGTAGGAAGAATAGGTGGATGGATGGTTGGATGGATGGATGAGTAGAGGGATAGTGGGATGGATGGATGGGTGGATGGATGAAGGGATGGATGGATGAGTAGAGGGATAGTGGGATGGATGGATGGGTGGATGGATGGGTAGGTGGATGGATGGATGGATGGGTGAGTAGAGGGATAGTGGGATGGATGGATGGATAAGTAGGCAGGATAGGTGGATGGATGGATGGATGGATGGATGGATGGATAGATGGATAAGTAGGCAGGATAGGTGGATGGATGGATGGATGGATGGATGGATGGATGGATGGTTAGGTAGATGCATACATGGATAGACCGGTAAATGAAAAGCTAGATTGATTTCAGACATGAAAATCCAAGTGTGTGGGTTTTAACGAAAACCTGGCTTAGGGAAAAGGTCACTTAAGTCTTTCTTCCCAGTCCAAAGCTACTCACCTTCCCTTGGTCAATGAGAAGCAGCCCAACCTGTGACAAGGAGTGAAAGTAGAAGACCCCACCCAAAGACCCGACTAGTTCTGCCTGTGAAACAAACAGAAACACACCACATATGAAGAAATCATTAACATGTGTTTGATTTTAACTCCAGATTACCTAATAAGCGAAAATGAAGGAAAGTCTATTTTGTTCTGGTCTATTTCCCCTCTAGGGAAATGTAGCATGTAGGACAGAACCTTGAATGAAGGCAGCCTTGTTTGGGGGTGCTGGGGGAAGTGGTGTGACCCAGATTACCAGATGCTTGCCTAAATCATTCCCTCCTGCCTTGGTTCCTCATGCCTGATTTCTGGTTGGTCAGCAAAGTGTCTGGAAGCCAAGTGGAGGCATGAGGTCACCCAAGGGCCCTAACCTAGGGGCAACGGGACAACGCAGCTGGCTGCCTCCAGACATCTCCGGGTAAGAGAGAGAAAGACTATTATTTTATTTAAGCCTCTTAAGTTATTGATGGGAATTTTCTAATATAGACAGTGCCATAAATTGAATTGTGTCCCCCCCACCAAATTCGTATGCTAAAGTCATAACCCCCCGTCTTAGTCCATTTTGGCTGCTAATGGACATTTTGGCTGCTTAGTGCATTTTGGCCAAAATGCCACGCAGTAGCTTATAAACAACAGAAGTTTATTGCTCACAGTTGTGAAGGCTGCAAATCTGAGGTCAAGGTGCCAGCATGGGTCACGTGAAGGCCCTTCTGGGTTACAGTCTTCTTGCTGTGTCCTCACATGGCAGAAGGAGGCTAGCAAGCTCTCTGTGGTCTCCTCTTTTATAAGGGCACTAATCCCAATCATGGGGACTCCACCCTCATGATCTAAATGCTCCCAAAGGCCCACCTCCTAATACCATCACATAAGGCACTAGAACGGCAGGACATGCATTTTGGGGGGGAGGGACACAAACATTCAAACCAGCAACCCCGATGGGATAGTCCTTGGAGGTGGGGCCTCGGGTAGGTAATTAGGTTCAGATGAGGTCATAAGAGTGGAGCCCTGATGATGGGGTTAGCTTCCTCGTAAGAAGAGACACTAGAGTGTTCTCTCTTCTCTGTGTGAAGGTGGCCATCAGGAAGAGAGCCCTCGCCAAGGGCTGAATCTGCCAGTGTCTCGATCTTGGACTTTGCAGCCTCTGGAACTCTGAGAAATAAATGTCTGTTGCTTGAGTCACCCAGTCTGTGGGGTCTGTTGTGGTGGCCCAAGCTGACCAAAGCAGGCAGTCAATCCATCCCAACTGGCAGGAGTTGCCCATCAGCTCCCCACCAGACACGCCAACTCCTTCCCTGCTGGCGGAACCCCAAGGGGATGAATCACGATTGCTTGGAATCTCAGCCCTTCGGCACAAAAATAACAATAACCACACATGCACGCATGCGCACACACACAGCAGGAAGACTACTGTATTAATAATTGGTGTTTGAGTGAAGGGGACATCGCGGAGAAGAGTAAACATCACCTAGAACTTGACCCTCTCCCCTGGGGAGCGGAAGAGTGCATTTTTGGTTGTACTTAGGATAGTTGTATTGTGTTGGGCAGAATGACGACCTTGTCAGTGTCTTTATTTGGAGATGAAGTACGGAGATGTGTATGGATGCCAAGCTGACCAGGGGTGGACTTGTGTTGGTTCGTTGTATGTGTCAGCTGGATGGAGCTAAGGAATGCCCAGGGAGCCGGTAGAACATTATCTCTGGGTGTGTCTGTGAGGGTGATTCTGGAAGAGATTAGCATTCAATTCAATAGACCCAACAAAGAAGGCCACTCTCACCAGTCTGGGTGGGCATCACCCAATCTGTCGGGGGCCTACATGGAATAAAGAGGAGGAGGAAGGGTGAATTTTTCTCTCTTCTTGAGCTGGGATGTCCATCTTCTCCTGCCCTTGGACACCAGAGCTTTTGGTTCTTGGGCCTTCAGACGCTGGGAATTGCTGTTCCCTGGTTCTCGGGCCTTTGTCTTCAGACTGAACAGCGCAACCAGACTTCCTGGTTCTCCAGCTCACAGATGGCAGGCTGTGGGGGCTTCTCTGCCCGCATAACCATGTGAGCCAATTCCTATTATCAGTCTGTCTGTCTGTCTATCTCTCTATCATCTATCATCTACCTATTATCTATCACTTTATCTATCATCTATTATCTATTATCTATCATCTGTCTATATTATCTGTCATCTATTATCTATCATCTATATATTATCTATCACCCAACTATTATCTATCATCTGTTTATTATCTATTCTCTATCATCATCTATCTATCTGTCTATATCTAGCTATCATCTATGTATCTATCATCTATCTATATCTATCTATGTATCTATCTATCATCTATTACCTATCATCTATGTATCTATCATCTATCACCTATTATCTGTCATCTATCTATATTATCTATCATCCAACTATTATCTATCATCTGTCTATTATCTATCTATCTCTAGCTATCTATTATCTATCTATCTATCTATCTATCTATCATCTACTACCTACCTACCTTTCGGTGTTTCTAGTGATGACAGTTTTCAACGAATCACACATGTTAACCCTGAGTCCTTCTAGGCCTACTTTCGGATGAAAGTATGTAGTCAGTTAGGTTCTAGGCTCCCTTGGGCCTCCTGGGCAGGGCAGAGAAATAGCGTTTGGGACACAGAGTTTGTGAGCAGAGTAGACTCTTTCTTCCTTCCTTTGCACATACTTCCCGAGTGTTTGGGGGGTGAGGCCATTCTCTGCATCAGAACAAAATCCCTCATCCCCTGGGCTATCCCAGCAGCCTGTCCACTCCAGCTGTTGGGATCCCAGCTCTGCCCTGCACTCCTCTGGGCCCTCACCCCTCTATCGGTTTCCTGGGGCTGCCATGTGCTTGATGGCTTAAAACCACGGAAATTGACCGTCACCTTTGTGGAAGCCAGAAGTCTGGTGTTGGCAGAGCCGGCTCCTGCCGAGGGTGAGGAAGAAGCCACGCCACACCTCTCTTCCAGCTCCTGGTGGTGGCCAGTAATCCTCGGCATCCCTTGGCTTGTAGCCGCACCCCTGCAGGGTCTCCCTGCGTCTTCACACGGCCCTCTTCTCTGTGCGGGTCTCCCCGTGTCCTCTCCTTTTCTTACAGGATACCAGTCCCTTTGGATTTAGGACCCACCCTGGCCCAGTGTGACCGCATCTTAACTAACTAAATCTGCAAAGACCCTGCTTCCAAGTAAGGTTACACTCTGAGGTCTCTGGGGTTCTGGATGAACCTAATTTGGGGAGGGTGGGGCATATATTCGACCCAGGACAGTTCTCTCGTCTGTATAATTGGAATGATGATGGTGCCTGATGGTACGGATCTTTGGATGGGCCTGGGGTTAAGGGCCATAATTACCGTGCAGCCTTCACTGTGGCTTCACCACAGCGTCCTATGACCTAACACCTTTTGTATCCTTTCCTAACTCCCTAGCCTCCCTAGCCAGCTCCTTGGACCTTGAATTTCCCCTACCCTCCCAGCCAGCTGGACTCTTTAAAGAGAGAAAAGCCCTTGGCCACCCAGCGACTGCTGATTACCCCCACCATGCAGGAGGTAAATATCTATTTGTTGATTTTGCTGTTCACGTTCCTGCCAAATTGAACATACCTGTCTTTCGTAGGCAAACTTCTGAAATGTGTATCCCCGGGTGTTTGAGAAATACACATTGGTCTGAGATATCTGATCTCCATGCAAATAAGCAAACACGGAATTACTTATATCCTGGAAGAACAGACACATAGAAGTCTCTTTACTTTTTTTCCTAAAGTTTTTAAATGTTTGTTTATTTTGAGAAAGAGAGAGAGAGAGAGCAAGCAGGGGAGGGGCAGAGAGAGGGAGAGAATCCCAAGCAGGCTGAGTGCTGTCAGCACAGAGCCCCACATGGGGCTCAGACTTACAAACCCTGAGGTCATGAACTAAGCCGAAATCGAGTCAGACGCTTAACCGACTGAGCCACCCAGGGGCCCCATAAAACAGTCTCTTTAAAAGCAGAGAAAGGGTGGAGCTTGCAACTGCTAGAGAGTCTAATGCACAGCATAGCCATGGCAGGCAACAATGTGTATTACCAACTTCAGAGTTGTTAAAAGACTAGATCTTAATTGTTCTCACCACACACCAAAAAGGGTAATGGTGGGGTGGGGGTGTTAGTGAATGCTATGATGGCATTTACTGCCACCTATACGTGTATCAAATCAATACACTGTGCACCTTAAATTGACACATTGTTGTATCTCAATTATATCTCCATGGGGGGGGAAAAAAAAGGAGATAGAGGTCAGTGATCACACTGCTGGGTGTTTATCCTAGAGACGAAAACTTCTGTGCGCACAAGAATGAAACCTTCATGGCAGCTTTGTTCGTAATAACCCCCAAAATGGAAACAACCAAGTTCACTCCGTGGAGTATTACTCAGCAACGAAGCGGAGCGGGTTCAATACGAGTTTCCGGAGCATTCTGCCGAGAAAAGCTGGTCCCCAGAGTCGCATGTCGTACGATCCCACGTATAGAACACTCTTGGAATGAGGAGGTTATAGCGAAGGAGAACAGCTTGGTGTTTGTCAGGGGTTGGGGACAGTGGGGCAGGGATGTATGGAGAGCTTTGGGGTGATGGCACAGGGTAGTATCTTGAGGGTAGTGGCAGTTCTGGGACTTCACACGTGTGACTTCAAACATGGCATAGAACCAGACACACGTGTTATTTCCATGTCGCTTTCCCAGTTTTAGTTTTTAGTATTTTTTTTAACGTTTGTTTATTTTTGAGAGAGACGGAGACAGAAGACAGAGCACGAATGGCGGAAGGGCAGGGAGAGAGAGGGAGACACGGAATCTGAAGCACGGCTCCAGGCTCTGAGCTGTCAGCACAGAGCCTGATGTGGGGCTCGAACCCACGAACTGTGAGATCACGACCTGAGCTGAAATCGGATGCTTAACTGACTGAGCCCCCCAGGTGCCCCCTCGGGGGCCCCCCAAGTTTTAGTTTTATACTGTAGTTACATAAGATGGAACCATTGGAAGAACCATTGGTAAAGGGGGCATGGGACTTCTTGTAGGGTCTGTAATTATTTCAAAATATCAAGTTTAAAAAAGGAAGAAACTTATTTAAAAAAAAAGAGAGAGAGAGAGAG